>NC_046368.1:11878534-12077877 GCF_011125445.2 Fundulus heteroclitus | reverse complement strand
GACTTGCACGACATCTCCCTGAACACACCATCTCCAAGATGAAACACGGTGGTGACAGCACCAGGCTGCGGGGATGTTTTTCATCAGATAGGAGCATCTGTTAAACAGGCAGCTGTTAGTGTTGCACCCCACAAATCTGATCTTTATAGAACAGTGGTGAGAAAAAAGCCATTCTTAAAAGAAAGCCATATGAAGTATTTTTTAAACGCTATCCCAAACCCCATGAATAGTGACACAGCCAACATGTGGAAGAAGCTACTCAGGTCTGAAAATACTTATTCTGTTGTACTCTACGTGTAAAACTCACTTATACACTTAGCTGGATCAAATACTCCATGGTGAGACATATATCGGTGGTAGCATCTTTCTGCAAGGATGCTTGTCTTTAGATTGGACAGGAAAGCAAGTCAGAGATAAGGGGGAGATGGACAGAGTTAAAAACAGGACAGTCTGGATTAAAAACCTTGAACAGGCTGCAAAATACCAGAGGCGGGTGTGGAGGGTCACCTTCCAGGAGGGCAATGACCCTAAATGTATAGCCAGAGCTGTGGTGTAGAACATCCAGGGCACTAAATACAAATTTATGCCTCACTTTTTAGTTCACAATTATGATCTTTTGATAAAATCATCACAAAAAAAATCAAGTTTAATGTTTCTAACTTGACAATTTATTTAAGACCCATGCAAGGCCATGTGCCTCGCCTCTTGAGTTCCCCTCTGCAGGCCGGAGTCATCACTTTCTACAACAAGCAAACATGGACGGGTTTTATGGATATGAGCGGAGCAACTGCAGCTGCCACACACAGCCCTTACACAGCTGGAATCAGTCACCCACCAAGCGACATCTTCAGAGAAGGCGGCAAAGAGAAAGGGGGATTTGTTCCGAGTGTGGGGTGGCAAGAGGTAAGATTGGCAGGAGTGTCTGATCAATAGAACGAAGTCAGAGAGAAACAGAAAGCTAAAGGCAAAATAGAAGGAGAGGGGAGAGGAGAGAGCAGGACGATGAGAGCAGGAAGGGAAGCAGCGAGGCGGCAGCTGGAGCGGGCAGACGCATGAGGAGAATCCCAATAACCTGCTGTTCTTTCCTTGAGAGCAAGGATAATACACTGTGTACTGACTTTTCAAGTGCGAGTGTACAAAGCGTGTTATATCTGATGGGAATGTGTTTGTGTGTGCGTGATTGTTTTCAACAAATGGGTCAGAAGACACATGTGTGCAGGAAAGGGTGGGGGGGGCGGGGGGGGTTGGGGGACTCAGCCTGCACTTGTGACTCTCAAAGCATGCATGTGCTCGTTAGGTGAGGACTGTGACATTAGGTGTGTAGTGCTGCTCTTGACCAAAAGAAGTCAGCCTTGTGCTGCAAAGCTACTGCCACAGAGAGATGGACAAAAACAGGCGGATCATTTAGAATGTTTTAGATTCAACTCAAATACTGTATGTCATCTACTATGTGTAATTGTACTCTTCATCTTCTTTACTTTCATTTCATGAGGACAGATTATCGACATGGGAACATAGAAGTGTTTAGGTTAAGTTAGGGTTTTATATATATATATATATATATATATATATATATATATATATATATATATATATATATATATATATAAGACTCTGAATACTGTAACAAAAGCAAACAAACAAACAAACAAAAAAAATCTTGATTGGGGCATCATGTTTTCTTATATATTTGAAATGTGTCTAATGAAATACAGTTACTGGGCACTTTGTTAAGCACACCCACTTAGTTCCTTGGTAACACAAATAATGAATCAGCCAATGGCAGCAACTCAATTCCAGTCAGTTTAATTATATAGCGCCAATTCACAATACATGTCGTCTCAAGGCACTTTACAAAGTCAATTCCATCAAATTATCCAGTCAATGCATGAAGGCATCTAGATGTTCTTAAGACATTTTGCTGAAGTGCAAACCAAGCATGACAATGCGAAGGGAAGGGCATTTAAGTGGGTTTAAAGATGGTGTTGTCATGTTTTGTATCTTGACAGTTGAACCAAAATTCAGACAGGAACTTGGATGAGTAGGGTGGAGGTTTAATAATTAAAACGGAAAATGTACAGAACGTATAGAAGGAGAACAGAACATGGATCGTGGGTGGAGGAATGGGAGAAACCAGCTAAGAAAAATGAAAACCAATGAGCTTCTATACTGAGGTGAGAGTGGAGAATGGCATTGAATACAGGTGATTTAACAGTGAGGGGATTAGGACACTAATCCCCTCACTGTCCCCTTTCTGTCCCCTTTGCTTGTAGAAAGCAAATATAAATATTCTGAGATAAGATAGGATTATTTATTGTCAATGTACAGCACAATACAATTCTGATGGAGCAGATGAATAATTCACACAAAGAAAGCTGCACTGCACTGTAATATGTACCATGCTGGTATAAAATGCTTACTCCCTTACAGATTTCTTCTATTGTTCATTTTTTGTTACACTTTAATGTTTTAGATCATGTAACACTTTTAATATCAGACATAGATAACCTGATAAAATACAAAAAGCAGTTAAAAACACTGACTTTATATAATAAGGGAATAAAGTTATCCAATCCAACCTGGTTTTATGTGAAAATGTAACTGCCTTCTATCATAAATATCATTTCACAAGTCCTGCAGAATGAAGAAATCACTTATATTGAACAATTCTGCTGACTCGGAACTGGTACAATATCTCAAAAGACAAACCATAATGCTCTGGTCTAAAGAAATTCAAGAAGAATTCAAGAAGATGAGAAACAACTTATTGACATCAGTCAATTTCTAATGTTTTGAGACAATAGTAAACCTCAGCGAGAGGCATTATGCAGAAAACAGTGCTGAACCTTCAAGGAGTGAAGAGCTGACCAAAATTACTCCAACTCATCCAGGGGGTCACAAAAGAACCCCAAGAGAGCATCTTGAGCTCTCCAGGCTTCAAGGCTCCGTTAAGGTCAAGGTTTCATGATTCCACAAAAGGAAACAGATTGAACGCAAATTACATACAAGTGTTTCCAGGCCAAAACCACAGATAATCATCTGATGAAAACAATCTTGATCTATCCCATCCCAGGACAGATCTACTATTAGGGCAAACAACCACCCTCTACAAGCCAATATTGACCAGTTGGTATCAAATAACATCTTAAAATTCACCTTTTGTGTCTGTCTTGTATAGGAAAACAGCAGGTTATCCTTTGATCATATGCTGCTGTTGCCCCCAAAGCATATGCCATAGCCAGTTCATTGTTCATCGTACAGCATTCTACTTATTTGATTATAAAACAAGATCAATCCTGGGCTACCCTGAATTGAATTCAACCGAGAGATCTGTGCACAGCTAAATAACTTAATCATACAGAGTTATGCTTCTGCTCAACTACTGTGTTCCAGTAAGGAACATCATCTGCTCTGCCATTCATGCCTGCAGTGAGTCTTTGTTAGGACTGCTCTTTATTTTGGAGATAACGTCAAAATATGGAATCTCTCGATCTTTAACCTTCCTTATAAACTTTGGGTACATTGTTGACATATCGTCTGTATTTAACAATTAAAAACAACAATATATATATTTTTTCCCATTTTTTTTTCAGAAACTCTGGCCAATGCACCCAATCCAACCCAGTTACTAGTACAACAGGTCATGTTTGCAGTAAGCATGGCTATGTTGGTACATTAAGAGTCATTTGATTTTTGCTATTGCAGTGTTTTTTTAATGCGAGCAGCAGAGCGCTCATCCCTTAAATGTATGTCTTGGTGTCCAGGGACTCTGAGTGTGATGACAGAATCTGATTGGATAAACATGCAGACCTTGGTGTCACATATGTCAATGTGTTTCAAATTATTTATTGATAACCTGCTCTATGGCTAAATTTATTTAAATGTATTTAAACCACTTAAAATTATATGATTATAGTTTGCTACAGATATATTTGCTAAAATCCTTACTATGGCTACAAAGCATGGTAAAGTTGAATAAACCCAGTCTGGAGTTGGATGAAATGTGTTCTTTTAAGAGATGGCACTGTCTTTCCCCTCAGGCAGTTTTCAGCAGCTCAGGCTTATACGTGTCAGTTTGTCTTGAGGCAGCTGGATCTTTTAACTTGAACTGCACTTGAAGAAGCTCAAGCCTTAGTGTAATGCTTAACGTGTATCCAATATTATCTAAACATTATGCAAAACATAACCTCATGCCAAGCTGATTAAAAAACAAAGACAGAAGCCACAGACAGAAGGCAAAATATCAACAAATGCCTACCAGGAAACCTGAAAGAAAAATAATCACAATTTGTAAAGCAAGATGGTAAATTCCACTTGTGCTCGGAATATTTTATTTTTCTTTTCCTTTTTTTTCTGAATTTTTTGTTTTGTTTTGCTCTCAAATTGTGATTGTTCGAGTTCCCAGTAAAAAATACTATAAGAATTGTTGAAGTTAGAATAGCAATTTGAAAAAACGGATGCTGCAGAAGAACCCCAGGTTCACAATACAATATGGCATGGAAATGTGATGTAGGAAACATATAGTACTGTACACTAACTAACTAACTAACTAACTAACTAACTAACTAACTAACTAACTAACTAACTAACTAACTAACTAACTAACTAACTAACTAACTAACTAACTAACTAACAACACATTGCATGCCACTGGTCTCCTGACTTACTAATGTAACAGTTTTAACTGGGCAGTGATGTCTGTCACACATCCACAGTTTTGCATTTTTAGAGCTAAAACAATGACTTCCATTTTCTCTGTATTATGTTGTAATGAAATTCTGACCCTCCACTCACTTATTTTATAGACACTCTTATTCAGTGACTGTAATGGATTGTGGTCATGTTCTGACAGAAATATAAAGCGGTCATTCTAGTACCTAATAATCCCAAGAATGGAGCCCTGAGGAACCTCATATTAGGTCCTTTTTCCCTTAAATGTATAACTGTCCAAACACACATATCAGTCGCTGTCTGCCAACTGTGTCTAAACCAATCTAGCAAAGTACCAGATAATCCAATCCACTTTCCCAGTCTGTCAGCAGCCAGTATATTAACAACTGTGGCAAATGCAGCACTGGGATCAAGAATTATCAACGCAGAAAGTGTTGCTGCATTACTATAATAGGAAATCTTAATTAATGCAGTCACAGTGCTGTGGTATGGTCAAAAACCTGACTGTAAAGCACAGAAGAGATTGTTGCTTTTTTGCTCAAAAAGGAGTAATTTGGTCGAGTAACTGCTTTTTGAAATGATCTTTCCCTAAAATGCTGCGTTAGACATGGGCCTGTAATTAGAACACAGCAACCGATGAACTGATCAACTGGAGCAAACCACAAACAGTGTTTCTAGTACGCATTCCTCTAGAAAGCAGACTTAATTTACCAATTTAAAAATCTCAAGGGTTCAACCTACCATTAGGAAAGTCCACTTCAGTTGTGGAAGTGATTGGCAGAGGATCCTCAATCCAGGGTGTAGCGTGGACAGCAACACTCCAGTCACTCCATGTTCCAATCTCTGTGTCCTTAGCAGCTAACTGTTAAATGCCAGGATAGTAAGAACAAAAAAAGTTTTAGACAGAGGCTTTTATGTCCACTTTTCAGAGTTATTTTGTAAAAGGAAAAGAAAAAAACATGAAAAAAACGAATTACCTGTATGATATATTCCTTCCCAGCATAGGCATCGGTGATGGTATGAGAAGTGCTGTCAGATAGCTCCACCTGGACAAAAAAATAACACAGAACCGTTGCCAGTTTAGACCAAGAAGCAACATGGATGTGCAATTTTTCTGTAAACTGCAATTAATTCAAGTAATACACATTCCACTCATGTGTATATCAGTATGTTCATGAGACAACAGCATTTGTGAATAAGATTGATTTATTCCTGAACATAGTCTTACTTTTCAGTGGGCTCTATTGCCCTGCGGATATAAAGTGGGCCGAATTATGAAAATTCTGCGCTTAAAAGGGCAACTATGAGGTCCTGCGTCAACATTTGATCTGGATGTCTAACCCTTCCATAGCTGTGTTCATAAATTATGATCTCAGTATAGAAATACTAGCTTGAGCTTTTGGCTTTTCGATGATTTATGGCGGGAAGACCTACTCACTATTCTGTGAATAGGTCAAGTGTGTGGCGTTAACCTTCAGGTGTTTTACACTCTGTTGATGAATTGACTGTAACCTGATGCCCCTCTGCAGCCTCCGCTCTCCACACATACAAAAACTCCTACAGAGGCGAATACATAATTGATGATTATACCAGAGAGAACTGGCATCAGTGCCACATAATTTTCTGACAGAGAATAAACTAAATGTTTGAGTAACAGGGGAGTGAATGGGAAAATGATTTGCTGCTCCTCTGTAATTTACGGTTAGAGCAGTGTGTGTGTGTGTGTGTGTGTGTGTGTGTGTGTGTGTGTGTGTGTGTCTGCGTGTGTATTTGTTTGCCTGTGGTCTGCTACTGAAAGGGTGAAGGAAAAATAGTGGAGGGAGGCTACTGCACTTTCTGTTTGCCCCCTGAAGTCAACTGAAATCATTATGTGAATGCCAGATGCATTCGGCAACTCTGCACCAAGACATGGACATGTCTTCCATGTATAAAGAAACAAAAAAATAATATATATATATATATATATATATATATATATATATATATATATATATATATATATATATATATATATATAACTTTTTATATAATTTCAGAATTCAATCTGAAAACTTGATTTAACGAGGTGTTGATACCTGCAAAAGCATCAAGTATTTGGGAATGTATTGACAATTCCTTTACATTAATCTTAATATCAAGTTTTTTTTGCACTATTCAGTTTCATACATTTTATAGAGTCACCTTCAATAAGTTTGAATGTTACTGAGAGTTAATTTATTTCAGTAACTCAGTATACTAAGGGAAACACATATGGAATAATGGTGCGCAGACTGTGTTGATCAAGCTTTTATGTCTGTCAAATATGATGCTACTATGCTAATGAAAACAGAACATTTAAAATTGGAGTATTACATAAGAGCAATAATATTTGTTATACAGAAATGTGCGCTCAATGGAAAGTATGTTTAATACCTGCATAAAGGTCGATATTTAAGGTGCTTTAAATATGATGAACAAGCCTTATTGGAACGCATATTTTAATATATTGAATATGACTATATGGCACCAATTCAGGTCCAATTCATATACAGAAAAATATATTCAAGTCAGTCAAATCATTTGTGCTGTAGTTAAATTCTGTTTTAAATGGCAATTAGTAAAACGTTATCGGTCAAATGAAGCCCAGTTAACTGCATTAGTAACTGACTTTTACAGCATACCCTCACACTGAGTAAGCATGTGGTGACAGTAGAAAGGAACAAACCTCCAGCAGAATCTGTTTTCATATGAGTAGCCATCTGGCACAGCAGACGGGACAGTCAATTATAGATACATTATTAGGCCCTTGTGGGTCCTTAAATAGGATCTAATTAATTTTAATGTTTTGATATTACAATTATTAAAGCAAAATATATAGAAACATCCTTTATATATTTGAATAATATTCAATATTTGATTAGATTCTAAAGAAAAAGAAATGACAACGACCAGTTGGTAATTGAGTGAGGCATATTTGAGCTCTGTTGCTAGGCAGACACAGAGACTATAACTCTTCTGTCACTGGTGAGAGGGGCATTGCAACTCTTCTTAAAGGGTAATGTCATATAGACAGTGAAATAAAAGTTTTTAAAGATTTAAAATGTTTATGTAAGTCAGCCCATTGCCTTTAATCTTTGAGTTACTTGCTGCTATTTGCCTAGAAGTTGCCGAGGGAACTGTGCCAGAGTAAAAGCAAAGCAATGGGGCAGCAAGAATTGTTCTTTTTTCTGTAAGACTGGATTTTGCCAGAAAACAGATCTGAGAAATGATGCAATAACATTACTGCAACACTTCAAGAGGCCAAGAGGATAAAAGTGTCCATCACTCTAAAATGGAATCTGTCGCTGTGAATGAGATTGTGTTTCTTTTTCAGGATGGAAGAATTTTAAAGAAGGGACAGCCATCCAAGCAGCACAACATCAATCAGGTCTTTATAGTAAGAGGTGCCAGACACAAACCTAAAAGTCCCCTGACAGCTTCTTGGAAGTTGGCCAAATGGCTCCTGAATGACTCTCAGATCATGCGAAAGAAAACCCTCTCCTTTCCGCTCATGAAATGAAGATCATACTATTCAGCCACAATTCCCAACTGTGAGTGTGGAGGGAAACCAAGCATCGAGCATCACCTCATATAGACTAATTTGATTAGAAATAACGTCAATGGTCCAGGAACTCATGGGTAAAGATTTACAACCTGTCATGATAAAAATCAGACAAATGCTGTAATAAATGCATACTGTACATTTAACATTGGAGAACCATTTGTAGAAAGAGTTAAAAATTACCGTTGTTGTGTTCCAAGTTCAATTTAAAACGTCTGCATTGACATTATAGCCAGGCAACATATCCTCTTTAAATGTTATGGTTGGCAAAACTAGAATTTGAAAAATGGGCACTTGTGCAACTTGTGTTCTAACCCCTTTGTAAAGTATCCTTAGGACCTCACCTCACACCACCACAAAATGAGGCATGTATGTACCATCATTGCCTGTTGATGCAAATTCAACCCATACCAACAACATATTGGAAGCCATAGATCTAGTGGTTGGAGTTCTGCCCAATTATGCCTACTTCACCAAATTTAAATACTAAATACCAACATGTTTACATAATATTACAGTATGAGTGCCATATTCAAATTTAGAAACTTAGGATTTAACAGCAAGAGTGTAAGTAATGTTTTCCATATAAATGTAAATTAATTCTGTTGGGAAGACGGTCATTAAAATGTTCAATAACGAGTTCATGGGCCATACTTAAAACTCAGATGTATGGATATGCTTTATTATGCTTGCACATTTAGTTTACTATGGGATTGTAGTACAGCTGTTTTTGCAGGAAATTATAAAAGGTGTTTTACTTCTATGCTAACACTTTCAAGATAATTCATTCTGTTGTTGATCTCTCTTTCCAAAGACACTTAATCAGATACTCTTATCATATTGTCTTGTGCAGTGGTGTGATTCAGTACATTTAGTCTGAGTTAATGGAACGTGATTTTGATTAGGTAGATTTTGTGTTGTCTTAGGTGGAATTGTGCGTGCTTTCTGGCTTTTCCCTGCTGTGTGAGTGTGCACAGAAGGAAAAGCTGTTGCAATACATATGCACTATTTCACTTATAATCAACACTGAACAGATAAGCCCTCCAGACACATGAGAAATGTAAATACACACTCACGCACAGGCAGCAGGGAGAGACAAATGCATTTTTATCACATTACCCCTTACGACCGCCGCCACGGTACAAAGGCCTTTTTGGCAGCAAAGGCAACAGTCTTCCATCCATCTCCCAACTGCACCACCACCCACCCAGACATCCTCCAGTACTACATGAGATTAAGTGCCGTTTTCATTGCTCCCTGTTTAGCCACTTGGTGTCCCGGTAATATATGCGCCTCTCTGGAAATCTTTATCTCCAAGCAGTATTTGCCATATTCTCCTACTGGTTTAAACCTAAGAACTGATGCATACGCAGACAAAAAACATTGTAACATACAGTGCCGTAAAAACAGTATTTAACCATATTTCTTGTTTTTGAATTACAGTGTTTCAATGGTTGTTTGAAAATGCTTAATAAAGTAAACAGCTTATATTAGAAAAAAGGCTCAATTCTCTTGTTTCTTTTTTCCATGGTCCATACCTGTTTATCATTGCAGAATTGAGGGGAAGCTAGTGCCTCATCTCCCCCATCTTTAGGGCAAGAGGTGGGTTACACTCTGTACAGGTCGCCAGTCCAGCAGAGTAATCTTTTTATTCAAGAAAAAAAAAAGCTCAAAAGGTAACAAGGCCTGATTACTTCTCTATGTCTTGTGGAGTCAAAATATTTTGCTCAAATAGAGCCTGTCTAGTGAAATGAAGTAGGCTAAAATACCTCAAACTGCAACACATCATGTCCCAATCTGAAATCTGAAATTTCTCCAAGAGTACGGCAACAACTTGTCTAGGAAGTAAGAACAAAATCTAAGAACAGCATCTCGACAAATGCAGGTCTTACTTGCCTCAGTTAAGGTCAGTATTCATGATACAGAAATACAAAAAGATACTAGGTTATATAGGATCAATAGGAGAATCCCAGGGCCAAAAACAAACACAAAGGCATGCCTCACAAACAGCAAAATAACTCCCTCCCTAAGAATGTGGGGAAATATTTTTCAGACTGTAGAGACAAAAGTGGAACTTTTTAGAAGATGTACTTCTGATGTAGAAATAAGACATCAGTTCAGCATCAAACACCATACTGAAAGTCAAACATGATGGTGAGAAGTGTGATGGTCTTGGGCATTTTTGCTGCTTACAGATTTGCTTTAATGGTGCACAGTGCAAGTCTTCAAGTTAAATATTATTTATTTTCTCTCCCACACATGCCCTTACAATTGCCCGATGTGTAAAATGAGTTATCTAGTATTTACCACAGATGCCTCTATAGGCTCCATTAATCAGTTCATGAGAGGGTGATTTGGTCGTGTGATGTGAGAGTGTGACGCGCTGCGCACTCTCATTCAACCGGCTACTTTGTTGAGTCTCCCCCTTAATGCATTACTGAGAGAACACAGGCTATCTTCGATATTTATAGCTTTCTTACATCAGAAGACATCATGCCTCTGAAAAAAAGACTTGCGCAGTCGCAGCGGCAGATGCTTTTTCCCTTCTCCTATGAACATGCACAACACTGATGTAATTTCTGATGTTGCCAGAGGGGGCAGACATCTGCAAAAATCCTTGAGCTTACGCAAAGCTCCTTTAATGATGGAAAATAAATTCTGTTCTTTACCAGAAAATCCTGAAGGAGAATATCAGCTCATCAGTTTGCAATTTTAAGCTCCACCCGATTTTGGTTATGAAGCAGCAACATTAAATTCAAAGCATACCATTAAGCTCTGCAGCTCTGAATTGCTACAGTAAAAAGGAAAAGGAAAAAAAAAAGAAAGAAATATTTTTTGATGGCCCAGTCAAAGTCAATACTTTTTTTAAGTGTGTTTACACACCATGACCTTACACAGGTTGTTCAGTTTCTCTCCTGCTTTTTTATCTTCTACCTTCTGTGTCGATTGAACCTAACATAGTCCCAATATAAAATCTAATAAAGCTTCTTACATATATAAATCAAGCGGAGCACTATGGCGAAAGCAGTAAGGCTCCTCTTGTGAAATTAAAATCTTTTTGGCATGAAGACAGCAATTCTTAATGTCACATTGCCAGATAGGACACAAAAAAACATACAAAAACAAAACAAAAAAAAAGAACAAAAGCAAAAAAACAGGTTGTCCATGCTCAAAACCCTTCAATCCTGAACCATACAAATTCCAACAAGATCAGTAATCAGATTTCCTCCACAGTGCTCTTGAAACCTTATTCAGTCTAGTTAATAAAAAAAAGGTTATAGGCATGTAAATACAGGACATGACATATGCGGCAGTTGGGTCTCTGTCCCAATGGTAGAATGGTAGAAAACAGAACAATATCAAGAAAAGCAACAAACAGCTGTAATGGTGCTTATAACTGACTGATTATATTTAACCATTATATTTGGCACACCCAGGCACGCCCGCTGACAGCAGGTGGGGGACAAACGGTACAATTGTCCCGGGCCTAGGACAGAGGGGGGGGGGGGGGGGGGGGGGTCAAAACTGACACTCTGACTATTAAAATACAGGCAGAAGTTTCTTTCCTGAAAATATTTGTGTGAAAAGTATTTAATATCAGGGGTATAAGTTCTCCGTCGCTGCAACAGATTTCCGGCATTTGGAAAATGAGCGCAAATTGTTCCGTCTACAATTTTTTTTTTCAAGATTTTAAACTAAACCTGCTCTCAACCAATGAAACCGCCAGGACATTAGCCAATTAGAAAGAAAGTAGGGTGGTTCTTTCCAAAGCGGACATCTGCCAGTCTGAGTTTTCTCTGTGTCCAATCATTTTAACTTTTGGAAGAGCGTCTCAAACTGGCAATAGATGGAATGAATGAAAGTAGCGGTGGTCAAAAGTTTCTTTGGATTTATGAACCAGCAGGTCAGAAAGTTCAGCGGATTGAACACCTGACAACAACATCCCTGGTAAGCGTGGCTGTCGCTGCTCCTGCAGTTAATGAATTATTTCCACGTGTGGCCACGTCACCTGTCAGCGTTTATTCCCTCGCTTCCAGTAACTTGGCTGACAAACGCGGACGACCAACCAGGGATCTCCCCATGATTCACTGTTATGTTTTTTTTTTTAAACTCAAAGAGTAAAGCACTATCTCAGGCTAATTTACCATGAGGCGCTTTTTTTTTTCCGGAAGGGTCGAATGTTAAATAATGTTCCGCATTTGACTGGGTCCAATTTGGAAAAAGTTATCAAATAAAATAAATTCCACCTGCGATTGTCTGAAGAAGGCAGAGCTGCAGTCAGAGCGGCTGTCAGTCAGTCAATAAATAAGCAGCAGCTTCCACCTTAGGAGCCGCTGCGCACCAGGACACTCCTTAAATTATGAGGATTTAGATGCTGGTGACTCTCCAGCAGTCAGTGAGCGAGAGGTGGGGACACAGGGTCCATCCTGGACAGGTTTCCAGTCACAGGGCTAAAAGTTAGCAGATTTACTACACTTTAAAATAGTTAAGTGATGCTTTTTTATAAACTCAGGAGTTGTGATAATTAGTTGCTGTGCAATAACGGGCAAAGCAGAGACTGATTATTGAGATGTGAGATATGTGTTAAATTAAAATGTATGATGTGATCATAGTGTTGATTATGTGAGATGGATCACACCGTTAATTTCAATGATCCCGCCTTATGGCCAACAAAAATGACTGATTCTGATTGAGTGAATGTTGCGCGTTTAATGGCAAAAAGGAAGCCTTTCTCAGAGAGAAAGGTGTAGAGGGGGGGGGCAAAAAGACTGTGTTTTCCTGGGCCCCAGCAAAGCTGTCAGCTGGCCTGCACCCAGGTTTTAGAAAAAGCAAACCAGAGGTATCTGTGAGGGTGCAAATACTTTTTACAGTACTGTACATATATAAATACTGACATAAGAGGCTGTGTTTTTACACATTTACGATTAATTGCTCGTATTCGTACAGAAAAGTAAATGTAAGGAAATGTGAACTAATTTGCAAAAACAAACAAAAAAATAAACAGATGTGAGTAAAGGACTGAACTCTGACAAGGTTTCACACCATAGACATCAATATGGACATGCACACACAAACACACACACACACACACACACACACACACACACACACACACACACACACACACACATTAGAGCCACTAAGGAATGTGGATAAGGGCGACGGTTTGATACGCTGGTTGGACTACATCTAAACAACAGAATAAATTTGCCCTAGAGGCAACCCACACTTCTGGTAACACACACATACACACGCACACTTACACAACATGCCCTACACTGATGAGTGACCGTGGTTGTAAACAGGGCTCAACAGGCACGCATCCTGAGATGACGCTGTTGCAGCATACCGCTAATGAAATTAAGCCTGGAAACGTAGCGCTTGGTTAGGCAGATAAAGACTCAGCTTCCTTCCAAACAGAGTGCAAGTTTCATGAAGGCAATTTCAAAAATACAGGCTTCAACTCTTCTGAGCAGTGAAACAGAGATTACAGGAAGACAGAGGGTGCACAAATGCTTTGGGCCTATGAGTGGGTTTATTTGTCAAACTTACTATGGGTTGTCATATCCTGAAGAACAGAGGTGGGCAACTCCCACCTGCAGTTTGACAACTGCCGGTGGTGGGCAGAAATTGGTGGCATGGGCTTGTTTGATCAAATAACAGGCTATTTAAAACATTTACTGGTGGTGATATCAGGTCCCAGCTGATTTTGGCCAGAGCTGTGATTAGGTTAAAGCTATAATTGATAATCCTGTTCAGAAACACTTTTGGTAATACTGGGTAAAATGGTCCTTCCATCCTAAACCTAGTCAATACATTATGTATTCACAAAAATGAGGTTTAAAAAAATGGTTTTCTGTGGGAGCTGCAGGCCTATAAAAACTCTAACCAATCCATGGCTCTCAGTCTGAAGGGCATGGATTTGAACGGATGGAGTTTTGTTCCTGCTTTAATTCGCCTATGTCTCTCAGTTTCAGGGGGTATCGCCTCATCTATTGGTTGTTCCACATGCCAATCATTCTGACACGCTCACATAATGGCAATGTCCGTGCTCATTCCTTCATAGTCTTCCGCTTGCTGGCTGTGCATGTGCACTTCTGGTGTTTATGTATCCGGTTAGGTTAGCGGCTAGCCGCTCATCGTAGCTCCACTGCTCTCACCGTAGACTTTGAACATGGCTGAGAGTCGCATGAAACGAACCGCGTTCATGTTTATGAGAAGAAGAGGAAGGCCTCGGTAAAAAGAAATAAGAACAGAGTGGATTTGGTAGATTATTAAGATACGATCCCCCTGAAGAGTGGAAGGGCGAGGTAAGCCAGCTAGAATTTTTGGGAATCACCGTTTGCAGCTGGAAGTACAGTATATTGAGGTGTGCAGGGGTTTCAAAGTCCAGCCCTTGGGGAGCAGGGTCCTGACCTTTTAAGAGCATCCCTGGTCGACATAAATCAAATGGCTGAATTATCTCTGTTGTGAAATCAGACAAGAGAAAAATAACAGCTGACTCTAAGGCTGAGGCCAAAACTGCTGTAGTCACCCTTCCCATGAGTGTTCTCAGAGCAGGGTGCCTGCTGAAAGTAAAAAACCTAGCTGCCTAGAACAATCGTCCTCTTTTTCCGCTCTTCATCAGCCGCAAAGGGGAGGAATGCTCTTTTTTCCTGTGGTCCGTGAAGGCGTCAGGCGGAGGCAAGGAAACCCACAAACGTGGACACAGGCTAGAACCCAGCTAAGTACAGCCTGCCTTTTATAACATCGGAACCTAAGCAGCCGTCTGCCATGGACGCAGTCTGTAACCCTTTCTCAGCTTTTGCAGGAGAAAAGCTGATCTGACAGTTGATCTGTGCAGAGGCCCTCCCGGGAACCTCAAGGACACGTCTCTGCCGCACAGAGATCCACACGCTGCGGCTTCCGCAGTGCCGAGCAGAGACCCACATAAAGGATTGATTGGATGACTGTATACCTAAAGTGGTTGTCCTGCAGGATGGTGAACTTTCACCCAAGTCTCGAGTTTTGCACCACCTTTTTTCCCCAGTTGGCCTCTGACCAGATTCCCTGTCCCTGCCTAAAGTCGCCATCCACAAATATGATGCTGCCACCACCATGTTACGTGGTGGGGATGATGAGTTCAAGATGACACGTAATGCTAGTTTTCCTCCAGAAAGTATTTTTCATGCAGGCCAGTTATGGTTTCCATGACATCTTTTTCCACCTGTTTATTTGCCTTATCTAATTGCTTATGGAAAGTTAACTTCAAAAATACTTTCTTTTAGCTTTGACTTTCTTCCTGCCACTCAATGAAGGCAGGTTGTGTGCATCGTATTGTTGACAGGGTCTCCCATCTGAGCTGATGATCTTAGTTTTTACAAAAAACTAGCAAGTGAAAACACCCCCCAAAGGTCTTTCAAAGGTCTACGGCATTTATTCTACATTTCTATGACTTGAATTTTGCTACACATTAAGCTAGCACTGACATGCTATGAGGGTTAGGTTTAAGTCTAAGGCAGGGGTGGCCAAAAATGTCAAGTCTAAAGTGCTTGAGGGCCAAATAATGAATAAAAAAGAAAATAACCCAAGAAAATCATGATGTGAGTTTTTTTCTACTTGATCTACAAAATGTGATTGTTTTAATTAAACAAGTTAATCAGATTTTCTATTGGAAGGGGATGTGTAAATAAACGTAGATCCAGAAGTTAAAAATGGGTTTTGCTAATTTGCTGTATTACAAGATAGTCACGAAGTTTGTGGGATCAATTGAAAAGAAACTTAATCATTTTTGCTGAAGCAATATAAGAACAGGATTTGGTCAATATTTCTTTGAAAGCTGGAAATTTCAAATGGCAAATTTCAATAAATGGATTCAAAGCAGATTTTAAAAGCTCCAATGTCTGCACTTGAGTTAAAGTAATTGGATAGATGTGGTCCTGTTTACTTTGAAAGTAGGAGAATAAAAAAAAAAAAAGTTTGGTTATTGAAAGATGAATACCTTGTGTTGTACCTAGCATTTTCAATTATACATTTTTATTTTGTCTGTAATAATTTTGCCCTGATTAAAAATCAATGGAAGTTAATGCAAAAACCCGACAATGATAGTAAAACAGTTGAGTGTATGCCTATATATGTACAAAAGATAGTGAGGGAAATGCTGAGAAGTTCACTGTTACACATCCAACATTTAGAGATAGACACAAGCACACACATGCCCTCAAATGCGATCCTAAACAAATCTTAGACAATGCGAGTGGTCGAGAGAGGAGATGTCCTCTGGGACTGCATCAGTAGCCGTGAGAATAAAAAGTAGGCTTTTTACTCTCCTCTCCTCATTCACTCCTCCCTCTCATTTTCTCTTCTCCTGTTCCTTTCTGGCACTTGTATTTAGTGTTTCAAAACTTCAAATTATTTTCCCTGTGCAGAGAATGAAGTTTAATCTAATCTCCTACATATATTATTGTGGCGCTTCAGAGAGCAAAATAGTGCAAGAAACTCCAAATGAACCCTATAATTACCAAAAGCTAGTCATAAAAGTGCTCAAATAAATGTTATTACATGGCACAGGATATTCTAATGCTGACTTATGAAACCGAATGAAGATATTTTGATATGTGTGCAGTTTGAACCACATATTGCATCCATTGTGTATAAATATGCATAGATTTTTACAACATCTGAGGTAAATGGAGGCACACCTGTGAGTGTAATTCAAGGCAACACCTTAAACATAATACTTCCTAGTGTCACATCTTGGAAACGTCTAAAGAAGGGGTGACCCCTCACCAACATGGTGCCCGCGGGGCACCGAGTAGCCCACGAGCCTATTCTAAAAAAAGTTCCATCAGTGAGCTGCATCCATCCATCCATTTTCTAACACGCCTGTCCCTTGTGGGGTCGCAAGCGGTGCTGATGCCTATCTCCAGCTGTCAATGGGCGAGGGTCGAGGTACACCCTGGACAGGTCGCCAGTCTATCGTAGTCAGCGAGCAGCATCTAAAACTTTATTTTATTCCGTTACTCTTCCTGTTTATTCACCCTTGCATTTATATACATTTAAAAATGACAATATCTATAACAGAGCATGAAAAATGTGTTTACTTTACACAAAGTTAAGGTGAACGCTGACTCTTCTAGTTCAAAAGTCAGTACTGATAGCCCTTCGTGTGACAAAACAACAGTGAAGCAGCTCTCAGTTTCAAAAAGGATGGTGACCCCTGGTCTAAAGGAATCGGCACAGTATGCAAGTATAAACAGCATGGTAATGTGCAGGCATTGTACTGGAGGATTTGTTCAATGTATTCTGGTGCAAAAGGTTCGTACCAACACTAGATCAAAGCAAAAGGCCTGGTGAAGATGTTAGCTGACGCTGATAGGAGAGCATCATTAGTACCCAGTGAAACGAGTCCAGTTTACAGAAGCATACAGAGGCAAAGACCCTTTACTGTTGAATTTGACTTTGTTTGAATTTGACTTTGTAAAGTGCCTTCAGATGGTATGTTTCATGAATTGGTGCTATATAAATAAAATTGAAATGAATTGAATTGAGATAGTGCTGCGGGAGGGACTGGTGCACCCTACATTGTGCAAACATATTATTAGAATTGTTTTAAGTTTACAAATTCTGTCATTATTCTTGCATTTATTAAAGTATAATAATTGTTGCCGATCCAAACTGATCAACAAAGGAAAAGTTTAGTCTGATTTAATGTCAAATGTTGAGAAAAAACATGGTATGTGGCTTGTTATACATTGTATGCAAGTACCTGGTTTCAGCTGTCATTTTGTCTCATAAACCATATGAACTTCGACTCTTCACATACATGGCAGGTGAGAGGTGGAAAGGTCAATCAGACAAAATGATGAGTAGGCAGTAAAGGGAAGAAAACAAGGAATGCACAGATAAAAGATAAAAAATAAATAAGTGGATAACAAAAAAAAGAAACGCTAAAAAGAGACAGTCAGAATGCAAATAGAAGGAAAAGCACACAGAGGGAGACATGGAGGGAATTGGCGTCGGTGGTCAGATCTAATCCAGTGAGCATGTCTGTTGTCCTGGAAAGGAAACCCAATTATATGGCACTTCCACTGGCCCAATGGCTCTCTGTGTGTTTGTGTGTGTGTGTGCACAGAGAAGGTTGGTCTCATTAGGCTGACTGACAGCTCCCATTTTTCCACAGCACTTTCCACCCATTTGAAAACTCACACACACACATACACATGCACATAAATGTTAGGTCCTGGGGTAATTTCTCAAACAGTATTTCTCTCTATGAAACCCCAATTGCCATAGCTGCAATTACTGTAAAAGGGATCCAACCTCCACATACATACACACACACACACACATAAACACACACACACACACACACACACACACACACACGCAACCCTAAAACACCCGAACTGAAACCTTCCACCTTTAAAAAGCCGTGTGGTAATTCCAACAACACAGGAGGAGCGGTGGCTCTATATTAATTCTGCTTTATGCTGTCATGCCAGCGTGTCAAAAATGTCAAGCATGAACATGTCATGAAATTTAAAACGGAGAACAGAATTCCCCTCATTTTCCCTTCTTGCTTGTGCGATATTTCGAATTTCATGTGCATGCAGTTTGTTCTCTAGTTGGTGCAATATTTTACAGGCAAATTGTAAAGTGTTACAGGTTATTTGAACCACAAGTCTCTGAGGTTCTGACATGATTTGTATGATGGTTGTACGTTTTTCTCTGGATTTATATTGTAAATGGGCTCCATTTATGCAGCATATTTACAGAGGAGTGGGCGTCTACAACATTCGTTATCATATGTTAATTTCATTTACTGTCTTGATTTCAATGTTGTGTTTGGACTGTTTTGGATCAACTGACTTTGCTGTAAATATCGTCAACGCACAAAGAAAATGAGTCAACATTTTTCCCCCACTAAACATACATTTTACCGGGGCTTTTGGGATGCATATTGACCCAACTCACAACCAAACCAATCCATGCACACAGTAAAAATTAAAAGGTGGTTGAGAAAGTATATTTAGTAAATGAGAATAACTGAAGGATTAACTATTGAATGCTAATGAAATTAAGCCTGACATTTGTTAATATTTAGAAAGTAATCCAGCTTCCTGTCAGTGCAAATTATCACACACTTCAATCCTAATCGAAGTATACATGGGTAATGGGTATAATGTGTAAAAGCAAAGTGCTCTTTCAAGACCTTAACAACTGTATTGTTGCAAGTCATAGTGAAGGAAATAGTTACGTGTTTTTACAATCTTCTCAATGTTTAAGTGAGAACTGTTGGGGTCTTAATGCAGAGCAAGAATAACGTTTTACAAGAAACCAGCCAGGACCACAAGTCGCTTGCAAGATTTCTGACAGAGGAGTGAAAAGAATAAGTGAGCTTGACAAGGGTAAAGGAGCACTCATATAGAGCCATAGGAAAACTTGGAATTAGCAGGTCCAGCCACCATAAACACTCACAATTCAAGAATCCACTTCTGAAGCTTGTTTACACTTTGTTGTGGTTAATTTGGATAAACCAATGAAAGAACTGTTTAGATGTCATTGCAAACACCACGTCTGGTTTATGTATTGCGTCACCCCAAAAACACTGGACTAAGAGTGAATCTATGAAGGGAACAATGTCATGCCATGGGACTTTTTATGTCACTGGCATGCTTCACAAATTTGAAGATAGGATGAAGGGTTGAGACATTCTTGATAGGAGCCTGAAGATGAAACTGGGGTGGATTATTTAACACCACAATAATCAGAAATACACACAGCCAAGGAATCTTTCAACTGGCTTTAGAGTAAGAAAATAAAGGTAGTAGAATGGTCGAGTCAGTACACTGATCCTTTTTTGACAAAGCTTAAAACTAGAGTGGCTTATGTTGCCCTGACCTACCTATGGGGATGTGCTTCTATGGTCTTAGGCTACTGGAGGACATCAGGATCTATTTTTCTCATTCTATCGAGTTCTACTGTTCTTCAATTATGCATTGCTTGTCATAATTTCTGCTTATGACTTTTTGTTCTCTCTCTTTTTTTTCTTCATAGTAGGTACATCTGGTCTGAGGTTCTGTTATCTGAGACATCATCCAGAGAAGACAGATCACCTGCTATTATCATCTAATATAGAACAGATTACTGGATCAATATTTGCTTCTGTGCTTGTTTGTCTGTCTTGTTGTGTCTCTGCTCTGTCTTCTGTAACCCCCAGTCGGTCGAGGCAGATGACCGTTCATACTGAGCCCGGTTCTGCTGGAAGTTTTACCTTCCCGTTAATGGGGAGTTTTTTCTTTCCACTGTCGCTTCATGCTTGCTCAGTATGAGGGATTGCTGCAAAGCCATGGACAATGCAGACGACTCTCCCTGTAGCTCTATGCTTTTCCAGGAGTGAATGCTGCTTGTCGGGACTTTGAAGCAATCAACTGGTTCCCTGATATAGGACATTTTTGACCAATCTGTATAATATGATTGATTTTGACTTTGTAAAGTGCCTCGAGATGACATGTTTCATGAATTGCCGCTATATAAATAAAATTCAATTGAATTGAATTTGAAACCAATTAACAAAAAGTATGAACAGAATAGGATTACAGTGCACAGAACAGAGTCCAATAAACTAGAGAGTTTGAGACAATGTGTAGGGAAGAATGGATCAGAATCATACCTTAGCAATACGTACAACTAGTTTCTTCGTACTAAACATGTGTGGAAGCTTCCATTGGCAAAAAAATAACATTTCTTATGTGTTTTAAAACATTTCAGTGGATGTGTTCAACACTTTATACCCCGTTGTTGTTTCAGTTCGCAACACAAAACCTGGTGTGTGGAATTCTTAGTTGGGTTTTTGTATATGTTGAATACTTGGGTTGTTGCTGACATCTAGTGCAAATTTGATTTCAAAAGGCCCAATAAGACATATTGTAACTGAGAAAAAGAATGACATGATAAATAATCATTTTCATCAAAGTAAAAAAAAAAAAGTTTTCTTCCTTTAAAGGACTTTTTTGAAATCCTCAAAATGTGCTCCCATGCTGTTCATATTTTACTGGTCAAAAGCCAAGTTCTTGTCTCATCAGACGCAAACTCAGAGGAGAAAGGGATGACTGTTTGATGGCCCGACAATTGATACAGTGCTGTCAAAGTCGATAGAATAAGAGGAGAGGGTAGTGTTTAACATAGACCGCAAACTATTCACCAGCCAACTCTCCTACCTTTCATCTGTTTCTCTGTGACAGCTTTTGTACCCGTATTAAAAGAAATATGAAAGCTTTGCACACTAGCTGTACACTTTATTCTTTACCTAACAGAAGCACACTTATTTGACGTCTCTCAGACTTTTAGTACATCAGCGCAAAATGTTTTTGGAGTTAATGCACAAGATTTCCTCCATCTGTAATGTATTTTGACAGCAGAGCCTAATGATGATGACTTTCAAGTGTGACAGCACTGGATTTAGCAAGGTGTGGGTCTCTTCTGTACGTTTGTGTGTTAGAACCATGGGATTTGATAAATGATCTGTCTGAAGCTGTGTCCTTTAGATGGGATGTTTTCCCCAAACAAGGTCCAAACATTTATCATGTGTACCCGTAAATGGATGGCTTGAGGGATGGATGGTTAGACAGGTGGCTTAATGCATGGGTGGAAGGATGCATGGATAGATGAAGGAGTGGAGGATTGCGAAAGATCGGATTGTGAGGAGAGGCAAAGTGGGATGGGAAGGTGGTAAGGAAACTCAGAGGAAGGATTTCACTGGTTCGTGAAAGTAAAATAAAAAAAACAACAACCTTTAAACAAGTTAGAACTTGAAGAAATAAGAAAAACAGTTTACATTTTACAATGATTTTGTCAGCTGGTGGTGAATAACACCTTTTTAGTCTGATATTCGTCTTTGCTTCGACAGTGGTATTCAATTATCCTGTTTTTGTTGGCTTGCAACCTGTAATTTTAACGCATCTCATGTTATGGACAAATAAATACCTGTCAGAGCAAAATCCCCTAAAATGTCATGTTTAATATGTAACCATTTCTTTTGGTTTGAGAAACTAAATTATGGATGAGTCCCATTTTACCACATGTCCCTACCAGTTAATCTTAGCTATTCACACTGAGTGGCAGTGGACGACTACAAGAAACTCAACCAATGCAAGTTATTTGTTAAGTAAACATCTTTCAGCAACCGTTAAAACATCTCTTTTCATGTATTTCAGTAAACTGATATTGGCAACGTTGTCAATTTTCCTTAACGAGCATATTAATCAGTTCCTTTATCACTGAACATGGTGTCCAATTTCAGATGTGCAATTTGATATTCCTTGACAAGCTGTTTTCTGGATCAGATTTAAAGAAGCTAAAAATAACTGATGGTCGTTTTGTTTTTTTGAACGCCAGTAAAGATATCCTACTTTGTAAGGGAATGTTTTAACCCCTAATATTTGAAGCTTCAAATGACGAACAAAAGGGTCAATCACAATCTAGGGCTATGGCCAATAGGTAACACTAGAAAATATGATTCAGCCAGCGTTAGATCTTGTGCTTGCAGTTATTTTCGGCTTTCATTGAATTTATTCAGATCAGACTAGCTGTGTGTAACCCAAGCCTAATTCCTCTGTAATACAGACATTTGCTGTGAGTGGCAGCATATTTTGCAACATAATTAAGATGGAGGCCCCAGGAAGAAAGCAACACAGTGACGGCAGGGGAGGTCTTAAAGTAAGGTACTAGAGGAACAGCAGATAGAGTAATGCATTTATGTTAATCGAAATGTGTGATGCAAATAAAGAGAAAAAATCCAAACAGTCAATACCTTTGCACAATGGAAATCCCTTCATCCCCATGGTAGATAACAATACACTCAAATACATTCATATTGTTGAGAATTCCCTCTAACACCACATTATTATTTTTTTTTGTAAAATGAACATAATTCTAATCCTACAACTTGTGATTTATAATCTTCCTCTACAATGTCTTGCTTCTAAATAAAACCAGACTGTCAAATTGTCAGGTGACAAAAATGTATCAATTTCTATCTGTACTGGCCTGACTGTAATTAAGGTAATGGGATACGTTTTATGTTATTTATATAACACTAATTCACAGCACACAGTTCTATCGAATTATACAGACAGATTGGTTATAAGGTTTCGTTGATTTCAGAGCAATCCCTCATACCGATAATACACGTAGCGACAGTGGAGAGGAAAACTCCCCAATTAAAAACGTCCTGTTATCAATTTGCCCTTACTTAAAGTAATATTAACACAGGTCTTCATGGTTAATACTCTGTCAAACAAACATCATTTCTGTTCCTTTCACTGATAATTAATGACTGCTCATTGCAAAAACAGGCTATCATAAATCATAAACATTATTATTGCTGAATCAACTAATGTGTTTATTGTCATTTAAAAGCTACAAGAAAATTGAAAAAAAAATAGGATTGGAATTCTACAACAAAACTGATTGGTGCAGGACATTTTTATATGAGATTTTGTTATGGTTAGAAGTGGTGCAACTCCAGAAATGTTTCTGTACAAACAGACCTATGCCTCCACAACAGAATATGATTCATCTAAGGGCTCTGGAGACATGACAGGACTTTTGGCCTACATGTGTGGACTATTATTACATAGATTTGTGGGAGATCAGGGAAAGTTAGTGTGTTTGTGATAGATGGGAGGGCTGATAGTAAAGTGGAACTTTATGCAAAGAAGTAGCAGTACTGACCAAACACAAATTCTTACAGGCTGATATAAAAGTGGGGAGAGAACAGGGGGAGGATAAGGGAGATGGATGGGTAAGGGGGGGGATCACAGACAGAAGGACAAAGGAGAAATATGTGGAATAAATAAATGAAGGGAAGGTTAAGCTGTGTTGGTCAAGCGAACACAGATTAAAAGAAAAAAAAGAATTTTAAGACCGCCTCTTTTCTCTGCTCTGGCTGTTTTGCTTATTGTCCCCTTTTGCTACTTTGAGCATTTGTGAATGATTACTTCCCTGCTCTGTTTTATGCATTAAGAAACTAATATATATATATATATATATATATATATATATATATATATATATATATATATATATATATATATATATATATATATATATATATATATATATATAAAATGCAGCAGTTACATGCATTTAAAATGTTTCTTTAGATTTTTTTACGGCTCTTGGCTTGGATTTTTTTATGCACAATATCCTTGTGCTTAAGAAAATATTGAAAATATTCTGTTTTCAATATCTTTTTTTTTTTTTTTTTACACGTATCATTGATCAGGTTTTTGCTGGGTTCAGCTCTCCTCTCATGCGTCCATGTGTCCATTCAAATCCCGGGTGGGATTGTAGTTATGCATGCAAATCCAACCCTGGATTTACATGCATGTCAGTTTTAGTAATTACAGAAAAAAAGTGTGCAGCTTTGTTGAGCTACTTGTCTACATACTTTCATGAGGGTGGGTGCATTTGACTGTAACTATGTGTTCCCATCCATGGAGATGTGCATCGACACACGGTCAGCTGGAGTTCAGCAGCATCCCTAAAGGGCAAGTCCACCGTAGCAGATGCAGTTCCATACAACGAGGTGAAGACTGAGCAATCTGAAATCGTTCTTTCCGCAGTTTGCGGACCATTGCTCTAATTGCTGCTCAAGTCTAAGTTCACGTCTCCGCGAGGGAACAGTGCCACGAAGAGCCATGGGAAATAAAACAACACGCTGAACATTTACAGATGTACAGATATTTTTATTTTGATACCGTAAGCGAAGGAAAAATCTCTAAATTATGACTTACTCTTTGATATTTCGTGGGAAAAGAATCATGGCAAAAGACAAAAAAAGGGTTTTAAATTGTTGTTTCAAGCCCTCATTTGGGTAAAATACACTGCAGGCTTAAAGCGGAGCCTTAATTTACACTCAGAGAGGCAGCTGGTACTGCAGGCACTATGTATACCTGGGTAGTAATGATGGCCAAATAGCCACTTTTCTAGAGCACTGAGGCATGTAGAAAAAAGACAGCTAACCAATAAAGATGTGTTGGCATTTCTTTCACTGTTGTTTTTGTAAATGTCACATATAGGGCAAAACTTTTAACATTTGCTTTGGTGAAATTGCCAAACAACTGAATAGTCTTGATAATCTAAGAGGTTTTTTTTTTTTTTTCTTCCATCGTTTATATCCGCCTATCCTTGCGGGGTTGCCGGGGGGCTTGTGGCCATCTCCAGCAGTGATTGGCTGAGAGGCAGGGTATACCCTGGACCATTAAAAAAACAACAAAAACAAGATTTTTCAATACTTAATTTATTATTTTTTTATTTTACCTTAATTTAATCCCATGTCATAAATGTAACATTGATCATAGAGATAAAAACAAACATTTTTCAGGACGACTAAAAAGAGAGGAGATTGGTATGGTAAGCATTAAAGCTTATATTGAAGAACAGGATAAAAAGTTATCTGACTTCATGCACCCTATCAGAGCAGAGTTCTCTGAAACTCTTTAAACTTGGTATGTGTGAATATACACCAACAGACATACAGTAGGTCAATAAAATATGTAAATATGAGTTTACATTACTAATGGTGCCACATCATAAATAAATATATTTATGGTGTAGCATTATATATTGTTTCTCCAAGCCACTGGCTTCAAAAGTGGCAGACTTTTGTTTGGTCATGTCAACTGTATTCCTCTTTCAATAATCTCTCTAAATCATAACCAGAATCAGAATATTTTATTTGTCCTCACGGCAAAATTTCTCTTTGGCTACTCTGGTTCACATTACAGTTCACATTATATATAGTGAATGCAAAAAAACTGACGAACTAACAGGCAATGAAACAGGGTTACTTTTTTTCTTTTTCTTTTAGAGTTCAGGAAAGTCACAGATAAAGACAATGAGGTATTAAGGTGCTTATTGAACAATGATGATTGAGGCTTCGTTTACAAAAATGTGCATTTAGATATTCAGAGATGATAGTGTGCATGTAGGCAGTAACATTAAGGCGATTGTAACGCATGACGGACTAATAACAGTGGGGTAATTTTAAAGTCTGAGAAGCTGTTGACCCTATTCTGGCTGAAATTAAAACTAGCCATATGAACCTGATTAGTTCTAAGCTCCTGCAGTGAATGCTCTACCCAATGCAATTAGACATTCTTCAGAGCAGACGTTGTCCTAAGTCACGTTGATGGAGCCGGTTCTTCCTTTCCACTGCCCTAAAAGAAGACAGTGTTGAACCGCAGCTCTGAATGCCTGAAGCATATGCTAATCTGAGCAAACACTTGCCCTACTGCCAGGCCACTGCCATGCAATTCAGCTCCCCTCCTTGGACATTCTCTACTGTTCATCAGAACAAGAGTACAGTAAGAGGCCGTGCCTGGGCAGAGAAAATTAGTCAGAGATAAAACAATTGAAATACAATCTATTTCATTGGGGTTTTACTTTGTGTTTACGTGAGTGCTAAAAGGCCATTGAGCTTGTGACTTTTTTTCAGTTATAATTTGTAAATTGCAATAAGCTACATTTCGTGTTTAAACTCTGATCTCCAGTAACATGAGCTTGCTCTGCTTTATCTGTGTTTTCCCTTCATCTCATCTCGCTGAACTGCATAAAATATCTTGGCATAGTCCTTAAAAGCATGCTAAATTGTGCCTCCGCTACCCCAGCTAAAGCTAATATTTTATATTTTCCTACTCAATCACATACATATATATATATATATATATATATATATATATATATATATATATATATATATATATATATATATATATATATATATATAAAACTCAGATTTTGTTGTCACCCTTTTTCCCTCCCTCAAGCCATTCCTGTGCTTTCCTTGATCTTCAAACATCTACTAACTGATAGCTTTCAGAAATTCACTTTCAAAGCCCACACTAGAGCTTCCCCCTTCTTGATGTCTCACGGATTGTCTGGCACCCACTATGCTCTGATCACACTGCTCTCCATATGCCTTTTTCTCTTTCTTCTTTGTATTTCTCTGACCAACCCTTCATTTCACTGTCAGTTTCAAGCATTATGATCTCTGGCCTATAGTCTATATGTTTTCTTGCATCACATGTTTTCAAAAGGGGATTCTCAAGTATATAATATGTCACTCAGCTTTGTCCTTCGCTAAAGTTAATGTGCATCTTTGCACTATTGACTGTATCATTTATATGTCCTGCTCCCTTCTGTTTTGTGGTATCTGAGAGAGTCTGCTATCCATTTAGGCCACTTCTGGTTCTCTGATGCACTCCATTCATCTCTACTTCAAAACTTTTCCTCATTTTCCTGTATCCATCTGAATCTTCATCACTCTTGAGTATCTGGGGCCGTCATCTCTTCATTCCTCAAGAGGATGGATGGTTTCCTCTAAAGATGACTCTGATCACAGCCCAGCTTTCATTTCAGACTCCACACACATTTCATAATGTTCCATGTGAAAGCCATACCCGCGCATCTCTGTTGTCTAACCACATCAAAGTCAAATTCCTGAGCAACAGCGACCACTTCAATTAACCTTTGAGGCTATGGTTATTTAAGTAATGGTGTGAGGCCAATGAGTAGCGTGTCTTATTTTAGGGGATTCGTTATGCTCTTTTTATTATGTGACATCTCAATAATTTTCAGCAAAAAATGGCTTGTGCAACATTTCATTATTTCGAGAAATAATGAACAATTCCACACTAAAAGCAGCGGTAAGTCATATGCTACAATAACCAAGGCAAAATATTTGAACAGTATATAGTGTTGTTCATCAGTAGGAATGAAAAGCATTTAAAAGCTGCCACATCCACACATAAAGGCTACTAGATCTGTAAAATCTAATAAATAACACATGGAGATAATAAAAGTATGTTTGTTGTATGAAGTCAAAGGATAAACTAAGAATAGCACTGAATTTAATGTGGAATATATATATATATATATATATATATATATATATATATATATATATATATATATATATATATATGTATACACACATTTGATTACCAGCCACTGTCACCACGTCTTTAATAGAAGTTTGCTGGCCTGTAGTGCTGAGGTGTGCTAACACAATACCAAGACTGAGAGTCATCAGCAATTACCCCAAAGAAGTAGAAAGCTGTCCCTCAATCTAGTAAGGGATTGCATGTATATTTCCAAACATTTTGAACCTGATCCTTCTTTTGTGAGAAAGAATAAACTCATGTGTAAGATGTTCAAGACAGTTCATAGTTTTCCAAGATGAAAACACATTTTGAGCAAATTCATCCCAAGGCAAGGCAAAATATTTGAACAGTATATAGTGTTGTTCATCAGTAGGAATGAAAAGCATTTAAAAGCTGCCACATCCACACATAAAGGCTACTAGATCTGTAAAATCTAATAAATAACACATGGAGATAATAAAAGTATGTTTGTTGTATGAAGTCAAAGGATAAACTAAGAATAGCACTGAATTTAATGTGGAATATATATATATATATATATATATATATATATATATATATATATATATATATATATATATATATATATATATATGTATACACACATTTGATTACCAGCCACTGTCACCACGTCTTTAATAGAAGTTTGCTGGCCTGTAGTGCTGAGGTGTGCTAACACAATACCAAGACTGAGAGTCATCAGCAATTACCCCAAAGAAGTAGAAAGCTGTCCCTCAATCTAGTAAGGGATTGCATGTATATTTCCAAACATTTTGAACCTGATCCTTCTTTTGTGAGAAAGAGTAAACTCATGTGTAAGATGTTCAAGACAGTTCATAGTTTTCCAAGATGAAAACACATTTTGAGCAAATTCATCCCAAGGTCAGAAAACTTAATGCTTGAAGCAATTCTAAAAAGCTCAAGAGCTACATCTCAGACTTTACAGGCTTCAGTTGGTAAATAAAAGGTTCAATCAGATAATGATAGAAAATCAGGAAAAATAGCTCATCTCTAAAAACATATGTGAGCAGTATTTGATTTGCCGTCTTGCTTCTGACTGAAGAAAATGATGCCTGGAACAACATCCTCTGGACAGACGAGGCCAGCACCGAACTGTTCGGATCATAAACTTTTGGACACCTCATAAGGAGTGACGAGTGCGCTGATGATTTAAACCATAAGTCACCAAGCAGTCATTGGGTTGACCATTAACTCATCTTCACACCAAAGGGGGTTGCCATGACCCAAACAAAGTCTAGACTTAAGGTCAATTGAAGTGCTATGGTGGGACTTAAAAGGGGACATATCATGCTTTTCTGTTCTTCCTTTTCACATTAGAATCATTCAGGTGTTGTCTATATAAAGTGGAACCACAATGCTTTGCAGTTTTACCACCACGTCCCACCTTTTAACCCCTGTTTTGAGGTGTGTCTGAGAGCAACTCGTTTAGATGCTGTCTCTCTAAATGGAAATGAGACACTCCAGGTCGCAGAGCGTTCCACTCCACCCCATTCTGCCATTTTTGTAGTATGTTGGGGGATGGTGTAATGAACAACCAATGACTTATCCACTTGTAGCTTCAGCATGGACTACAAAATCGCTCTGAGAAATAAAAATGGTTCCAGACTGGTAAGCTGGAAGTCCATGACCTTCTTTAGCAGTTCTGCAGCAAATACTGGAATATAACTGTTGAATAAACATAATAGAAAACAGAGTAAACTGAATGGTTTGAAAAATATAACCAATGAGAATATAAAGACACCTACGCATCTCATGGACAGACTACATGTAAATGTTCAGCACTCCTAGAGACTCCAAGTTAACAACAAAATGTATCTAAGGGCTAAAAAATTGGATTTTGCATGATATGTCCCCTTTAAGAGAAGTGTGGAGAAAGAATATCTGCTTACCTCAAAATAACTACTTCCAAGTTATGGCTGCCAAAGGCGTTTCTACAACTTACTGAATTATGGAGTGTATTTGGTCTTTTTCATAACAGTATTGGCAGCTATGCAAACTTTAGTTTCCACTCAACTGTTTAACATTTAAAATAACAACAATCAGTTACAAATACTTTTTTGAGATGGTAGCTGTACTCTGCCCGTGCTTCGGCCCAAAAGAAAAAAAATGTCTCTAAGGTCTGGTGTTAAAATGTGCAGAATTACCTTCAGGAAGCCACACTCACCACAGCTGAAATCAAGACCCACAACCACAAAGACATTCATCAAAGCATACCACAGAAACACAGGGGAGTTGAGCTGTCATCAAATGTATTTGTGCAATTTCCAAATTATGTGTTCTTGCCCAATCCAAATATTGACTTAAGGTTTCCCACCTATGTTTAGTCCATATATTGATTGATTAGTAGTGTAGAGAGAAAGGAAACTTGGACTGTTTGTCAGGTTTAATTTTCACTTGGAACCCCAAAGACTTGAGTCTCTATTACGACCATACTCATTCCAGCCACTGAATGAGTGGGATACTTGGTGAGGAAAGGAAAATGAACATGGATACAAGAGAAAATCCAACAGCTACACATTGAAAGCAAAAATCATAAACTACATTATTCCTAATCTTCTTTTTTTGTTCAAAAACTAAATCAAACGTTGTCCTCGCAGTGAAGACATTTGATGTTACACAGCCGTATCTTCCCCTAAAAGAAAACCTTTTTACACAGCTCAGACATATTTACACCTGTTGCTAATCTTTGACAATAAGAAAAACAACGCTTAACAGATACTGAACTGTGTCAGTCAAGCTTTACATGAAACTGATAAACTTCACTGGCAAAGTTCAAATCAAACAAAATCAACTGCAGTAACACACTCTAAATACTGTGAAAAGACAGCAAGGGATGACACAAAAAGACAACAAGATATACGCATGCATTACTCAGGTAGAAAAAGGGTCTGTGATTCCTACATGTGAGTTCATTTAAGAATTTGTAACCTTAGCTCTTGGAACAACACCTTAGCAAACCATTGACATGCACCATAATATCACTACAAGGTTCGACCTTGGTGGAAAGAGCTTTCTTCCCAGTAATTCTATAGAGGACACATATGTTTTTGCTATAAGGAACCCTTAGGGAAGTGGACCCAGAATTACTCAAATAGAGTAACATACACCAAAGCAGCTGAGAAATTACGCCTGTCTTTCCAGGAATCAAACCAAGAGCTGAAATTGGGGTCATTTCACTAAAACCTTTCTCAGAGACATTTCTTTGAAAAAATAGTTTTCTTTCATAAAGAAAAAAAAAATCTGTTTAATTTATTTTGAGGATGACTGCTGAACATACACAGAAATATAGGGGTTGTGGCTATGAAATGATATGGATGTAATGCTTTGGCCTCATATGGCATATAGCACCGTGTACATGTATTAATGCACTTAGAAGTTTGTGATTTTAATGTGATAGAAAGTTCAATGTATTGTGTTGTGATTTTAGGTGATAGTACAGCATAAAGATAGCCATACCTGAAGTACTAAAACATGACACATAGTTTTCAAGATTCTTGACAAATAAAAATCTGAAAAGTGCCAGTTGTGCATTTATTCAGCCATACTGAGTCAAAACCTTTAGAACCACATTTCGATTTAAGACTGACATTTTGCCCAATGTGGAAAATAGCTCAAGCTTAGTCAGACTGGATGGAGAATGCCTGTGAAAACCAATTCTCACATCTTTCCACAGAATCTCAGATGGATTTAGGTTAGTACTTTGAAACGGGCATCCCAACACATGACAATGATCTGATCAGAATGGTTTCATTGTAGCTCTGGCTGCAGGTTTGGGGAGTGTTTTCTTATTAGAAAGTGAAACTCTGCCTCCGTATCAAGTCCCTTTCAGCTTCTAACAGGTTTTCCTCAGGGACTGCATTTACCTCTATCCGTCCACCTGTTAACTCTGGCCAGTCTCCCTCTCTCTGCTGTATAACAATGCCCACAAAATAATGCTACCACCACCAGGTTTCAAGATGGAAATGGTGTGTTTCTGGTGATGAGTAGTGTTATATGTTCACCTCACATAAACATGAGCATGTAGGCCAAAAAGATAAATTGTGGTCTCATCTGACTAGAACACCTTGCTCCATATGTTTTCTAGGTACACTGCATGGCTTGTTGCAAACTGCAAACAGAAGTTATATTAGCTGTCTGTCAACAATGGCTTTCTTCTTACCAATCATCCATAAATGCCAGATTTTTTTTTAATTAATTTACAGCTTAACTGGCACATAAGCTTTGAATCTTTGCAGCTCCTCCAGAGTTACCCTGGGCCTCTTGGAGGTTTCTTTAATTAATGCTGTCTATGCCCAGCCTGCAATTTTAGGTGGACGACCATGCCATGTAAAGTTTGCAGTTGTATCGTGAATTTTTGGTTGATGGATTGAACAACATTGTCTTTAAAATAATCTCAGTACAAACAATTCATTTTGGAACATGACAAAATTTGAAAGTGTATAAGGGCAATAAATACTTTAAGGAACCAAATATGATAAAACATCATCAAGTACTGCACGTCTCCTGTGTTTTCAGCAAACACACCCACTCACATACAGAGCAGTACTCACATGCTGCCACCTCTCTTGAATCAGTGGTCGGTAGCGTAGAAAGTACTTAAGAGGGAACGCGTCTATATCGGGCCACGTAGCAGGGCTGTGCCAGGAGACCTCCAGCTTTCGAGGTTTTAAGCGGATCGGGGTTGCCGTCACACGCTCTGGGGGGTCCGGTTTCACTGTAAAGGTTGGATAAAAACAGTCAGTGAAAGGGGAAACATAATCACTCAATGGCAACGAAAACTCCTTCTTTCAAAGATTTATTGATTTGAAAAAACAACTCTGTTGTTTTTAAATATCACTGTATAGGCGACACATGACGTTCCTTTTTTCCACATCTCTGATATCTTTTAGACTGACATGGATTTCTTTCTGTTCTAAGATTTTGCTTGCAAATATTATGAGACAAACTACTGTAAATGTGTTTTATAGTATAGATGGGCTTATAGCAAACAAAAGTGAGAGAACAAAGAAAATTAAAGGCCAACAGACCTTGTGAGTTGTGTGCGGACAAAGTGTTTCTGAACGCCTGTCCACCGAGGAAGCCTAAATGATAGCAGAGATCGTGACAATTCAATTTTGAGCTTTACAGACCATATTGGATGACCTGGTCTTTGTTGGAACACTCCCACAGGGGAGAAAACTTGGCTGCATCTTCAGCTACATGAAACCCTTTGCTCAAGTGTGACGCACACACGCACGACACACAGATCATAATAGCTCCAACAATAATTCGAATGATAAAATACAACTGCCTGAAAACAGTTTGGGTGAAAGGCACGCCGTCAACAGACAATAACATAAGGACACCATTAAATACAAAGAGAAGAATCTCACGTAAAATCATTAAGTATTTACCCAAGAGATAACAACCGACACGTAGACGCAGACAGACACCTTCTTCAAAAGAAATTAGAGTAACAACTTTTAATCAGAGCGCATCAAGTCAGTTAAACTTCTGGGATATTGATCTGGCCACTTAAGCAGTAAAGGGGGTGGTTAATCAGTGTCGGCTGTTTTGGTGTTAATTAAAATCAACAACAGGTGCACTGAAGGGGCAACAAAGAGACAACCCCCCCACAGTACTGCTGCTCAGTAGTTTTGCATTTGACCAGGGTCCGTGTCCCTACTGGTAGCGGGAGGCGATCCCTGGACCCTAAAGTGGTTGCATGGGCAGTCCAGTTCCACCAGGTAGGGCACATCAACACATGCCACCGACCGAAGGTTTGCTTTGTCTCCCAGCATCGTCTCAAGAGCGTGGAAGAGATTTTAAATCTGGGCCTTTGTGCAAGGAAGAAAAGGAAGAGTACTGCCAAAGCAATTCAAAGTGACCTACAGTGGGCCACGGGCGTGAAAGTCTCTGACCAAACCATTAGGAACAGACTTCACGAGGATAGCCTCAGGGTCCGATGCCCTCTGTTTAGGACCTGTGCACACTGCCCGGCAACCCTGAAGCTCGACTGGCATTTCCCAGAGAACACCAGAATCGGCGCTGGTGTCCTGTTCTTTTCACAGATGAGAGCAGGTTCGCTCTGAGCTCATGTGACAGATGTGAAAGGGTCTGTGGAAGCTGCGGCGAAGGCTACGCTGTCGGCAGTGGCTCAGCATGATCAGCTTGTTGGTGGGTCGGTGTTGGTGCGGGCAGAGGGATGCACTGACCTGTGTAGCATAGAAGATGGCTATTCCAGGTGACAAGAGGAGGGTGCCGACACATGTTTGTGCACGTCAGAGAAACAATGCAGGTCAGAGCTGGAGACGGAAATAATCTACTGTCTACGTGGATTTTGCCAGATTCTGTGTGTCTTTTTGTTTTTGATAATCACTGGTAAATGTTTCCATTGGGTTAGATCTCCCGCACACAGAATAAACCACCACATAAATCTTTTTGTCATGAGTTAAGATTGGAGCAGTGTACCTTACTATCCACACTTCTGTTTTTGGGGTGGCCTCTGCTTTATGCATTGATGCTCAGGTTTGCCATTCCAAATGTTTTCTCGTCACCCTCCAGTGCCCGTCGGCTGTTTTCTCGGCTGCCCGGTGCCCACTTAAGTTCCTACACGCTTTATTGCAAATTTCTGTCCTGGAAATGCATGTAACTTTTTTTTTTTTTTACCTAGGAGCCCAAGCAGAACTGAAAAATGAAAAAAGTAAAAACATGGTGACATAAGCTAAATATAGGTATGCTTTTGTGAGGAAATGTTTGTGAAAGATCGATCGATGAAACAAGGTGGGTGTAAACCCCATTTGTAATCAATGTGAAGTAATATGACATTAAGCCTTTTTGTGCCACTGAATGCAATAAAAGAACACGTGTCCATGAACCAAACAGAAACCTCCGTGGGTGGAGTGCCCAGAGGTTTTTAAAGTATCTATCTCGCTAATAAAAAGACAGAAAATATTAGCTCATCATTGTGTGGGTAAAAGGAACACTCTCTGCTTCTTTTTGTGATTTCTATGAAAAATGCTTCCTTTAAATAAGCTACTTCTACTAAAGCAGCTGCAAAGAGATAATTGACACGCTAATACCAGGAAAGAAGAACTTAATGCAGAGATATTATCATCATGACTGTAAAACAAATCCCCTTAATGGTAATGTAAATTTTTAGAAATGACAATAAAAAAGTGAATTAGTGAAATCTGAGGGTATGTTTTCTTGTGTACTTGTGTGGCCTTGACTTTGTGTGCTTTCCTTTCATTGCTATTATGCTGTCATTCCAGTCTTTTTCATCCTTGATAAGCCTGAAATGTGCACTGTGATACAAATCTGACAGCTATATGTAAAATACATCATCTGAAAATAGAAGAAAGGAAACAAGAGACAAACTGTCTTAGTTACATACAAAGTGTGATGTTTTGCTAAAGCTTAACAAAGAAGTTTTTCTCTTGAAGCTAATTCTACATGCTTTTCCTTTTATGCCTTTTCTCCAGCATCTACGAACCGTGCTCGTCTACTTTTTTTTCACCCGAAGCTTCACACCATTATACGGTCCCTCCCAATAAAAAAACTGTTTAGAAAATCTGGACACTTGGTGTAGCAGAAGACGGCTTCTCGTGGGGTACTTTGACAGCAAAAGAACAAGAAGAGAAACAGCGTGCTTTGGTTTCCAGTGAAATCTGTCAGAAATCCTAGCGTGAAAGGAAATGGAACAGAAAAAAAATATGTAATGTTGCTGACTCTGCTGAAAGGAGTCCTCTGGAAATGTAGCACACCCATTCATTCACAAACAATCCAAGGCAAACTGTTTTACAAAGTGTCGAAACTGACCTGAACACAGTAAACGATAAATCTAATTAAGTAAATAACAATAAACTGATAAACCGGATTAAAGCAGCATTTTTTTTAGGGAACAGAAGCACTTATCACACTATCCAATTTGTCAAACGATAATTATGTTTCTGCACAGATAATTAGGTATGTGTATTCTTTGCAAATCCAGTGAGAGCTTTACGTTGACTCATAAAAGGCAAACAACCTTTAGTCTTTTATTGTGTTTTTCCATAACATTCTTCTCACTAATTGGGTGCACTGGTTTGAATCCATTGCAAGTTTTCTCTAGTTTCAAAAGGGTCAAAGATATAAATGCAGACCGAGATCTTTACATGCACTCCCACTTTGCAACTTGTAAAATTGCTTTCACAAGTTGCACCTTGACCAGATTTATGCGAGATACTGCCCTTATTTTGACTTTATTGTTTGTCCACTGCCACAGCTAGTAGAGCTCTTTTCAACTCCTCTGTCTTGTATTTTGGCACACATCTGACTTTTAAGCATTTTCCACAGTGTTTTAAAAAGGTTGAGGCGAGAGCTTTGGCAAGGCCATGCCAGAAGCTAAAAGTGAATCTCTGCTTTATTCATTTCAAAACCAGTTATGATGCGTGCTTGGGACCCCAATTTTCTCCGTCTACCCGTTAGCAGTCTTGTTTTATTCCATTCTCTATTCAACGTGCATTCGGCCACTCCCACACTCGACTGTTTACAGGGTGCTCCTGGGAAGGCTCACCTTGATTCCTTCATGCCAAATTCACCTAAATGTCATTGTACACAAATAGCTCAATATTTGCTGCAGTAAATTTTACTCAGACTTGAAGGCGTCAAGTTTGTAGCTTCTGCATTTATGAAGAAGTTAAACCTGCCTCACTTTGGACAGAAAGACATTGGTGCAATCAATTGTTAATTGTATTATTTATTTTTTTGAAAGATAAAGACTTGTGTCTGCGTGTTATGTGTAATAATCTGCATTCTGAACTGGTGTATGGCACATCAAAGACTTCATTATTGTGACACATAATGACAATAAATATTATTCATGGTGTTCCAGTAGTTTCAGTGGATGTTGCGCGAGCTTATTTATTTGTGTTTTAAAATATATCCCAACGTACACATAGATACAATTGGATATTCGGATTTTTCGTGTTTTAAAAACACATCCAAACCTGTGCTTCAGTGGATAAAGGATGAACCCTCTTGAAAGGCCTTCTCAGAGCTCTGACCTCCATTCTATTTAATTTTTGTGGAGTGGGTTTAAAAAGCCCAGTCTGTGCCAGGAACTCAACCAATGAGTGAGCTCTACCAATTTGGCCAAGACCAACAGGGACATGCCCAGCCAGAATTATGCCAGAGAGTTGTTAATGCCCGATGCACAAGGCCGTGATTTCTTGCAATTTTCTCCTGTTTTTGCTTTTCCATTCATGAACTCACATAGCTCCAGGCTTGTTTTGGACATTTGTTTTATCCTTTAATAAATTAAACATCTTTTCTGATATCAAAAGTTGTTTGATGAACATTTAAATGTGACAAAAAAGAAGAAGAAGCAGAATCAGAAAATAGAATTTGTAAGAGGGGAAATATTTTTTTCATGGCACAATTAAACTTTTTAAGCACTACTTAACCAATTATCTATTAATTAGACAAAAAAAATCTTCCGATGGATTTAGACATTGCGTTTGAATAGAGAGCACACAGGTCATGCACTCAAGGTGGGAAAGCATTAGTTACAGTGATTTGACGAATTAGGTGGCCTTTAATCCCAATGAATGACAACTGAGGTTCTGTCAGAGTTTACTGGAGTGCTCAAAGTAAAGCTTTTACCCCCAACTTTTCATTCCTTTAGATTAAAAATATGAGTTATTGATATGTCATTAAACACTTAAAGACTTTTTTATTATATGACCGGTCTGGAGCTTTCTTTACTGAATCGACACCAAGCACATGCATGGACACGCACTTCTCCTCTCGTCTAATTTTATCCAACTTTGGTTGGATGAACAGGGACTTAGGAGAAACATTCTCCTCCATCTCCGAATTCAGAAGCACACTGGGAAGCATAAAATTGTTTTATTTATTTAAGAGCTGGCTCGTTGTCCCTGAAAATGAATGCTAGAATTAAAATTGGAATAGCAAAGAAAGACTAACAAAGCAAGAACCAAGAACAGATGAGGTATAGAGAGGCAGCATTTCAGTTTCCTGCAAGAGAAAACTGCCATTTCATAAGATTCTTTTGACACATTTGCAAAATAGTTAGCTTGCGACTTAGAGTGAATTAAAATGGCCATGGACCTTTAACTTGCTGTTTCGTTTGTCAGTGTGAATATTTGCATTGTTGTATTAGGTAATATGAAAGAAGAGCAGTTATTGTAGAAAGTGCTATAGAGAGGGAGTCTTTTGAGATCACCCCGACCTCTAGCAATATTACTCAAGAACAGATTATATGGTTTTAGCCTTAACAACAATGTAAAAATGATTGCTGGCAGATAGACCAAAATGCTGTGGGTGAAATCTCCCAATTTCAGCTATCTCTGCATAATACACTTAAATCCTTTATTATTTCATCTTTCTTGCTTTTCTATGCCGTTTAAATCCATTGCTTTACGCACACAAGGTTCAACTCTCACCTGTCTATGCAGCTGCTGCTGTAACATATGCAATATACCAGGCTGCTTCAGAGTTTTTCTGGACAAGACAAAACTTTTGACTTGAGACATGCTGCATTTATGAACACATATTACCTACTGCTATGCTATAAATCATAAGTACTACACAAATATAATTGCAATGGCCCAATGATAATGTTCCTCTGATCCCATGCTGTGCAGATGCTGTCTTGGCTAATAATCACCTTTGGATGTTGAATGGATGGATGAACTGAAGCGCAAGGCAACTCGGTTTATTTCCTGATTCTTTTTTACTCTCAAAAGAGAATGCAGCTCCAACTTAAATTAATGGTTCAATTGGTAACAAGTAGCTGAATTAAGTGGACACAAACCTAGTTTATTCATGGTTTAACTTGAGAACTTATAAAATAAATTATGTTGGATCGACTTAATTCAATTACTTGTTACCCATTGAAGCAATTAATGGTCTGACAAACATTTAGTGGAGAAATGTAATAAAGGACAGAAGGACATCAAAAGGTAACTTCCCTAGACTGGGCATTTTAGACTTTAAAGAATTCATCCACCAACACATACAATATGTAATGTGGAGGCATCATAAGGTATATAGATACTTCATAAATGTAACAGCGTTAGCTTTTTCATAAAATGCATTTTATTTCTTTATGTTTGGACCCAGGTTTTCAGATATATCGAAATGTTCTAGTTACTGTAAGAAAACAAACACTGTATGATGCATTTTTGAAATATTTAATGTTTTTCTGGAACTTTTTCTTATCAGTTATTTCCAAATGTATCTTAAAAAGGTAAAAGGGAGAGAAAGGGTAATTGTTAAACTGTTTAGGTTGGCTAAGCAAAACTAGCAATTGTATTTCAGTAAATGCTGATACATTTAAGTTCAAAGTAATCATTTTATTTTCATTAATTTATTCTCGACCTTTGTTCATAAAAGTGAGTCCCACTGAGACACCAGGTCTAATTTCTAAGGCACACCAGAAGTTTTGAAATGGTCTTATCTGATTCCAAATCCAAATCTGACAGAAAATGGGGCTGGGGAATGGAAAGGTCAAGACAATCTAATATGTTTAAAGAAGTTTTGTGTAATCACGGACAAATGTTACCAAGTCAAGGTTTGGCATGCAAGGTTTAGCATGCTGAGAGCAGGTTGTTAAAATTGAATCAAATATGCTTCCATAAACATTTAATCTAAGGTTTATAAAACCGTACTGCACTTTTCTGCTTTAGGGAGTTGAGTGATAACCTGCTGATGTTTTTAGATCTCATTTATCCGGAAAAATGGACAATTCAAAAGGGTCGACAAAAAGCACAAAAGCACCACCTTGTTCTCCTTTTCATTGCAATGTACATGATTCGACTATCGATGAAGGACAGAGAAAACAAAGGAGAAAGACAAAGGGGGTGAAAAAAAAAGAGGAGAAATGAATGTGAAGTTACAACCAGTGCACACAAGAACGGCAGCGAAAGCAGACTGAATGAAAAAGAGCGACGGGGCATTCTGATATCTCCAAAGGGGATATTTCCCCAGCCAAGGCGCTAATCCGGCTACCATTAGCATTTTCATGAGTCCTGTGTCCGGGGGTCTGCAGACCATGTCACTCTACTTATTTGGTTACTTCTGTACACACTTACACACACACACACACACACACACACACAGAGCTACAACACACGTTCTGTTTCTAAATACTAAGCGATTCCAACCAACGCACTTCACACTCTCAGAAACTCTCAGGGCTCCGTTGATGTCTTCGTGCGTTTGTGCGTCATGCACGCCGACGCCACGCTGGAAGCGGTGCAACAGGGGCGAGGATAGGCCCCAGCACTTCTCCTTATCTTCCAAAGTTCCTCCCTTAAAACGAATGTCTCCGTTTCACTGCGTTTCCCATCAGAGCTGCTGATGAATTCTATTATTGCTGTTATTATGTTGTGTTCTGGACAAATTCTTCCCTTCAAACCTGCGCTTCCTTAAAGGAGACGTGCAAAATAATCCAAATCAAGAAACCAACATTTAGGTTTAAAAAGAAAATGCTGGCAGAGCAGCAGACTGCTGATTCAGTATCTATTGTAATGAAATCACATAACGGTAGCAGAAATGATTGGAATTGTGCTGTTTTATTGTCTGGTTTTGTCAGCAATCATAGGGGAGCACATCAGGTGATTGGCTCCTCAGCCGGAGAAATAATAAATAAATAAAAAATCAAGCATTCTCCTGAAGTTATGTGAAGTTATTTGCAGCGTGCATTTTCAATTCCCTTTGCCTTTCTGCCACTAACAATTGCTGTATGTGCAACAAAACTCCAAAGGGAACCAGAAGTGTCAGAAAATCAGTTATCTGTGGTCAAACGACTGCATTATTATTTCTCGAGCATTGGCATCCTCAAAGGGTCGCTTTGACATTCTTTTTTTTTTTTTTTCTTTTATTCATTTGCCAAAAACCTGTCAGCTACGGAACAAAGATGCTGGAATCCATCCCTGAACTAAGCTCTTGCTAAACTTTAATAAACGACAAACATGCTCTGCAGACGGGAGGAGTGATTTGAAAAATGTCAGAGTGTTTCCTTTAAACCCCTTAAGCTCAGGACCTAAATTAAAACACTCATTTTAAAACGGAACTTCATCAGAAAATATGATTCGCAGGCCCTGCAGTGAGGGGCAGCCGGTGTTGTGATTAATTTACTGCCAAGCTTGTGCTTTAGTCACCTTTAGACACAACGGGCTAACAGGTAGGAGAAAGGTCTAGTGGCGTGGCACTTGTGCAAAATGAGAAATGGGAGAAAACATCCATCTTACCTATACTGGACTCTTCAAAGGATAGCGTAACGTAGGCTTTCCCTAAGGCGTTGACTGCTGTCACGTTAACTTTGTATGGAATGATGGAGAAGACCTCCGGGAACTGTACATGGCAGCGATTCTTGTGGACCGGATCCTTCTGCACTTCCAGTGAGCGCTGGTTGTGCCTGAGGAGGGAAATAAAATAAGGTTAGGGGGAGACGGAGACGGGAGGTGAAGGTTTCATGCGAATGGAAGTGCTTGTAAACTTCAGGTTTTCGGCATATCCTTTAAAGCTAGGATTTGATTTAATTTAAATGTAACTGGTAATAGCATCTTGTTTTAGACACAACTGATTTACAGAGGCTTGCTGAGAGATCTGCATAGCTCTGCAAACGTACCCATTTTCAGTTTTACCTAAAACCTACACAAAAATCCCTTTTTTTTTCCAATCCCTACCCTCTCCCAGGCTTTGTTAACAAAATTAAAAAAAGAATAACACTTTTTGGTGTGGAAATTGCAGTTCTAATCTGCAGTTGCATAAGGCCCCAAACAAGCCTACTTTCAGCTGATCCTTTTAAAATAAAAAAAAATAAAAAAGTCAGATTTTGAATGTGGGAATGATGTTGCACGTAATTTATTTGCTAACCATTGAGGTGCTTCATATTTGTATCACCATAAACAAATAATAATTAACTTTTTCGCTATATTCTGTGTTCAAACAGTAAGGGAACATGTTAAATGTGACCAATAGGTTTTCTATAGTCCTCCGATTGCCTCTGACCCATGGAAATAAAGAGCTTCAGAACTGTTAATAAATAGTGTACACCTGCAACTTTCACCATGTTGAATATATGTAGAGTGAAAGCTGGCTAATAGGAGCCCAAGCTTTAGTACCCAGACTTGTTTTACATATTCTCATCAGTTACCCCATTTAGGCCTGTTGACTCAAACCAAAATAACGAATCTCCTGCTGGTAGATGCTGTATGTATTCGAATCATTTAATCACATCTCCTTACTCCTCCTTACTTCTCCTTCTCCAGACAGACTGAGAGGAGAATACAGAAAATCACTTTAAATGATTTTAATACAGTGGTTGAAGTGGGTAGGAAATAATGCATGGCCAATCGGAAATGTCTCGTATGCAAAAAAGTAAGGCACAAGTCAGGCTCCAAATCACCAAAACTGCAAATGTATGAAATAAAGTGGTGACATTACCGATTATTCATTGCAACTACTTCAATCAAACTAATCACTAACATAAGGTGCCCCATAATCATTTAGTTGTTAAAAACTAATAGGAAACCACTGTTTTATGGCTACTGCTCTCTTGTACTCACAACATGATGTCCCTTCTGGTCCTCATACAAAAATGCAGGAAAAATAGAAAATTTATAAAACTGCTGTCAATTCTAGTTCTTAAAGAGAAATCAAAATCAGCTAAAATAAATATTGGGCGATCAAAGCTTTGGCAAAAACAAAACAAAACCAGCAGGATCGGAAATTAGCCACAAATCTCTGACCGTTGCATCTCTACTTTGTACTTTTTACTCCTAATGAACTTTCTTATTTACTGCTCTGCGTATGCATCTTCACTTTGACATTAGCCTGCGGGCTGAAGCCTATTAAAACTCCCACACGTTTGAAGTAAGCAGATCTACATTCCATCAAGATCACTGAGTCAACAGTGAATCATAATGGAACACTTCATTTACTGCAGATAAAAGCCAGATGCCAGCGCCTAGCATCGGAGTTACGAGTGACAGTAAAAGTCCTGTTTTAGATTACAAACAGCCAGCTTGGAAGAATGTAGAGTGGAGAAGGCATCACCTTACTGGTTGTATGCCTCTCTGCTGGACTCAAAAGCCACTTAGTTTTACTCTCACTTTTACTGCTGATGTGTTTTTTTTTTTTGTTGTTGTTGTTTTTTTATTTACCAGTGTCTCTTGTCCTAATTAAAATTTTATCATAAATATGCTGTTGTGGTATTTATGAAGCCAGAATCCAGTTGCGGCTCTATAATCCGTGATCCTAGACACAAAACTTAATTAACTTTTGGGGTATTAAGGGGTTACTTTGCTGCATTCCATTGTATGCAGGGAGAAGCATCATCCTTTTAATTTCAAAGATACTTCTGAACCACTATGATTTAGCTGAAAGTCCTCAGTGGGAGTACTTAATGGCGAAATATGTAGAAAGCAACTAGAATTTTCTATCTGCTGTCTGGTTATGGAGGATAAAGGGATATTTTATTTGCTACTCCTTCCCAAAGAATGTCAAAATGGCACAATACAAATGTGTAAATAGCAGAAAACTAGTCGGACTTACTGCACGTCCACTTCAAAGGTGGTGGGTATGTATGTAGGAGAGACCAGGTGCCAGTTGCAGTAGAAGCCTTTAGGGTAGGTGTTGGAGCGACAGGTGACTTTGGGCTCCTGAGGGGGAACTGCAAAGAGCAGGAGAAGAGGAACACAGAGAGAGAGAGAGAGCGTTAACTGCTGGGGACAACACATTTTGGAGAAACATGGAGAGTTTAAGGCATGCGAGGGAAAGAAACACTGCGGAAAAAGAGATCAAATCCAAAACACATTAATCAAATACAAAGCAGCTATGGGTAATTAAACATTACTTTATTGCATAATTCATTCTTGATCTAATATTTTATTAAAAATGCCACGGCTTCTCAGTTTGAATTAAGTCGTGTCTTTGGTATGTTTTATTAGAGGCGCTTTCAGTTTATTTAGCTGTGAATGCCGGCACATTTTCTTGTAGTATGCATTAATGTTTTATATCAAATCAATTAAATTTTGATGAGGACGGGGATGAAAGAAAGGAAAAGCTTAATACCACGCCTAATTATAGTTTATATGTACAGTCTCAAATCCTTTTACAATTCCATATACTTTCCATAAACCTCAAGCTGAGACATTTAAATTGTTTTGAGAAAAGCCTTCTGCAACTGAGGTGTCATCATGTGTGAGTGTGTTGAAATTATTCAATTATGTCTTCCTAAAGCAGTCTCTATAATGCTTTTTCACCAAGATAAAAACTTTATAACATGGGTTTAAATTATCTTTGCAATAACTTTCATAATAAAGTAGTGGACGTTTTGTGAAGTGGTGCAACCAGCTTATAAAAATGAGTCAAATGTGTTATTAATTTGAAAACAAAGCATAATCTTAGAGGGTAATTTTGAGTAAATAGGGAAAGAAGGGTACAAGCATGTGGAAAAAGAAGGGGAATCAAAACTGATAAAATGACTAAACGATTAAAGGAACTGAGTTTTAACAGAATTATATGGAATAAAATGCTTTTATTCATGTTAATTGTTAATACAGCTCTTCATCCTGATGTGCAGTTACCACTAGATGAACCAATGGCACCCACAATATTTTAATGAATCCTCAATGCCGGGAGAAAAGAAAAAATGATGAGCGTAATGAAGAGAGGCTAGGTCAGTCGGTAACGCTGGTAATATTTACAGCGACATTATTGCTCCGCGTGTTCTGTGTGTGACACAAGCAAATGTACGCGGCTTCATATGTTTTGGTTTGTGTAATGAAGAGCTTCAGAACATCCGCTACATTTGTCTAACTTGCATTTCTTGTAATTCTTTTTCGGAAAGTTGTAGGCCCTGATTTGTTTAGCATCATCCATGTGCATTTCTATCGCGTAATGATGTACGAGTTAAAGGCTCCTTTCCTCCCCAAGATAGTGTTCTTACTGTTGACCTCATGAACAGTGAAGGAACAGGAGCTAGAGACCATAATTAAAATATTTCGAACAGAGCCATTGTGTATTCGCTCGCGATACAAACTCACAGAAAATAAACCAATTTCAAAGGCTCAACCCCACTAAAATTACAAGTATTTTTTTCTTCATCAAAAATTCAATTCCACTTTTAATTCCTTTTACAATCTCAAAGAAGCAAACACATACTGACAAAAATATTTGCTATCAACATAAGTGAAAAAGTAGGGGACATATTGAGCATGGTTTATTGTCTAATATTGTAGTTTACTGGAAATGTATTTCTTTAAATTAAGCAAAAACGCTGACATTTAAAAAGAAAACCTTATTCATAAGAATACAGGCTAACAGATATGTTGTCAGCACTGGCACTTCAGCAGAGTAGGACAACACAACTAATATTATAAGTGCCTTTGCAGAGATAAAACATATTTTTATTATTATTAAGGGGTTATTTATTTTAATTAATAAATAACCCCCTTCATGGCAACCATTTGTACCACTTAGTAGAGTAACCTTTTGCTGTTATGACCTTCTGCAAATGTTTTCCATAGCCAGAGACCAGCATCTGGCAGCGTTCCTTAGCCCACCTCTTTTTGTACAGAGGATTTTAACATTCTTGGTAATAATTCTTGGTAGATTTTGAGGTATCCTTGAGGTTATTGTCCAGTTGGAAGGTCCATTGATGTAAGCTGTAGCTTCATCACAGATGACATTCCATTTTCTCCCAGGATTTACTCATACTTGATTGAATCCATCTTACTGGTCAACGGCTAACGACCATGCTATATCTGTCACAGTCTGAAGGCTTTGCTTGCCAGAGAGAAATAGCTCAAATAAATTTGTTGTAAAAACTGTCAAAAATCATAGCTAAAATAAGTTAATAAATTCTCCTCTCATTTGATGTCAGGTAGCGTCCAGTAAAATGCTAACCAAATCAGTATAGTAATGTACTATACTGATTTGGTAATGTGGGTTTTTTTTCCTCAAGGGGCCACTAGTTCTTGGATTTTTTTAGCCTCTGACAACTGTTCAAAATTCATAAATCAGTGTTTCCTTTGTCTAAATTTGCAAATCAAATGTTGCACAATCATCACTGCTTTGTCCATTAGTGCCCCTAATAAATTAACTCAGTCAAGTAACAGAAACTGTGCTTGATCTTGCTGTTTGTGGCGTTTACTGAAAACAGCCCCTTCAAGCTACACTTGGTCAAACACACACTTACAGGCACACATCCACATGTAAAAGCTTTGCTTAATTGGCTGCTATGGGGTCATTTCACTGTCGCACACAATCAACTGTGTTTTAGCGGTCACCACAGCAACTAATTACCCTGTCAATAATAGATAATAATGGATACTAGGGACGGTATCCAATCACACTCAATTAATCACAGAGACTAATTGGGGCCATCTCAATCAATTGGCTTTTCATCTGAGAGCTTCAGTCAAAGTCACACTAAAGCACACTGTCCCACACAGCCATATCACTGCAGACAATTACTGTCAGGGCATACCGACACACATGCGCTGCTCCTTCAGGCTCTATAATCAGTCAAACCAGCTTATCATTAGAGAGAGAAAAAAAAACGTGAAATGGTTAAGAAATTATTAACAGCAATGAGGTCAAGAAAACCTGAAAGAAAAAGATGGGCGTAAACGAGTTTGTTGTGGTTTTCTTGCACTTAAAGGGCAAGTGAAAGGGCAGGTGGGGCGACAGTGGCGCAGGAGTTAGGGAGTTTGTCCTGCAATTGACAGGTTGCCGGTTTGAGCCCCCGCTTCAACTGTCTCAGTCCTTGGGCATGGCACTTCACCCGAATTGCCTGTTGACTGACTGACTGTAGTGTGAAGCGCTTTGGGGTCGGCAAACTTGATAAAGCGCTATACAAGTACAAGCTATTTACTGTTTACCATAAAACAGAGAAGAATTAAATTATTTTCTAGCTAGTATTAGCACTGCAGCTATTCACCAGAAGAAATTAGAGAAGTAGTACTTTAAAATTTCTATGAATCATGGCAGCCAGAGGTGGGCAATCTGGCTTTAGGAAATTAAAAAAAATGCTTCATGCTGTTCACTCAATTTTAGTCACTGTCTATGAAGTGGAGATGGAAAAGCAAATGGTTGGAAAAGTTCTCAGGACAGGCCTTTTACTTTCTGAACCTGGTTTCACCACATCTGATGACAGCATAGGATTCTCCTGCCAGGGTTTTCTATAATACCAAGTCTGTAAAAAGTCAAGTAGACCAGACCAGAGAGAATTGGTGAAGCATCAAGGCATGAAAAGTTATGCACTCTTGTGCCAGCCTGTCTTTGTATTTAATTGGGTATACCTGTTTAATAGTTAAACACAAAATAAATTTGAATCGACATGCCTTGTTGATGCCAAAGGTCAGAGGAGAATGAGCACACTGCATTTGATGATAAAAGGGTAATGCTCGAAAATCCACTCGGAACAACCAAGAACGCCATCTCTGATGCTCAGATAAGAGCAAAAAGCTAAGGCCCCAGATGACACAGGTTCCAACAAAGCTGGAAAATCACTGACTAGAATAAAACAGTGTCTGATAAGGTGAAGTTGGATTCCAGTTTCGACGTTCAGATGGCACGGTCAAAATTTGGCGCAACAACATGAAAACATTGATCAATCTGGCCTTGTTTCAACAGTCATACCGGTAGTAATGGTCCTATGGCTTCAGGGATATTTTCTTGGCACACATTGAGCCCTTTAGTGCAAATTGAACATCATTTAAACCAATCAGCCTCCATGAGTGTTATTGCTTGCCATCCCTTCATTACCACAGTGCTACCATCTTGTGATGGCTACTTCCATCAAAATAATGCATCATAGAACATGGAAGCAGATGCTTCAGTTGGATCTGCAACTGAAGCATCTGCAGAGACTGTATGATGCCATCATTGACCAGAATCTCTGAGAAATGTTTACAAAACCTTGTTCAAAAGGGCATTTAACTGAGCCGTAGCAAATTATCTAATAAAGTAGGCAATGAGTGTTATGGCAAATGCTAATATTCTTGGACTTTTTGAGCTACTTTCTAACATAAAATGGTTGTCTGTAAAAGTACTTCGATCCAATGCTAGGAAAGCAAAATAAGGGAATTTAAAATAAAAGGAGAACAAAAAAAATTGAGGGTTGAGACATGAGAGCGAAATAAAAGTTGAGGGAAAAACAGACGTGAAATCAGTATATATGAGAAGATGAAAGGAAACTTTGAAGAGGGGCCGAGCCAAAAAACATTCTCTCCAGATAGGACAAATGTGCTTTTAAAAGTTTTCAGACGCAACACAAACGCATGCATGTGCACAAAACACCTGCCGCGCACATGCTTCAGTTACTTGAAAATATCAAAAGGTGTCCACATATTCAGGGAAAATAGATATAAAACAGAGAGGTGGGAACAACAAGGGAAAACGCACCTGTTGGGGGGGATAAAAAACAAAAGAACAAAGACAACATGAATATTAAAGCCCATGAAACAATAATTTGAATTAAAATTACATTGTGCGGGATTCGCCCTCTTTTTGTGGACTGCACTGACATATTACCTGAATCAATGGCACACAGGACACCGCTCATGAATAAATGTTATTTGCATTAGCCCACTTTCATCATCTGGTTTGAATTGCTGTATCAAATGGGATTGTGAAGATGTTTTTTATTAGCCTATACTTGCACGTGTGCACAAGGGCACACGCACAAGTGGCTGGTCAGGTTACTTTTAAGTGGTAATAGGTTACAGACTGTGGCTCATAAATGATAATGAGCCTTAAAAAGATGTGGGAAGGTAGTTGGAACACATGCATACAAATCTGTCCACATCTTACATAAATTGGTAGCTTTGTCAATTTGCATTAACAATTCTCTCTGTTCTTGATTCAAGAATGGACTTTAACCCCACGTCGAAGCCAAGAAACGAACACCTGAATTTTTGTTATAAACTTTAAATAGTGCACATTTCTTTTGGAAATTATCACAAAGTCTAATGAGAGAAAATTATATGTAGTGAAGATGACATCAGCTGAAGGATTTCGTTGACAGCACTTTACAGGAATGTTGGCTTTCCAATTTTCCTGTTCCTGAGGCTCAAACTATGGAGGATTTTGAAAAGGGAGACTATAACCACGTGATATGGACTACATCCCACTAATAAAGTACTCCTGATTCTTGATTTGTGGCTTCCAAGAAGCCAGACTTTGTTGTAATCTTTGGCAATTGCCTTGAACAAATGTTCTGCAGGGTTTTTAAAAATAGTTTAAAATAATGTCAACTATTAATGCCACAACTTTGGTTTTTATCATTGACTTTAGAAGACTTTTATGCATAATTAATTCAAAGGTCAGACTTAATAAAAATAAAATTCCTCTGAAATTGCAAATTAAACCTCTTTAAAAGTCACAAAGAAACAAGTTAAAGGCCGTTTAAAGAAATGCTTGTATTATCAAGACATCAAACGGGACTGAAAGCAGAGATATGATCTTGTCTCTCTAAATGTGTTGCTGTGCCAGTTCCTTGCAAATGAATTCACACCCCCTTTGAACTTGTTTACCTATATTTTATTGCAATTTTGCCCAAGGTTGTGCATACTTGTAAAGTGAAAAGAAAGTGATGCAGGATTTTCTTTTTTTATTGCAAATTAAGATCTAAAACCTGTGATGTACATTTTAATTTTGAGGTATCTGGGGCTGAGTACATGGGGGGCTGAGTACAAATACATACCACTTCTGAGATTTTTATTTGTAGCTAAATTCAATTGAAAAAAAAAATCCCACTAAAATACATTTCAGTTTGTGATACAAGGGGAAAAAGATCAAGGACTATGAATACCTTTGCAAGCCATTGTATATTCTGTTTTAAATGAGAGACACAATTTTTGTCAAATCCTCTCCTCCCTAATTGAGCATACATTTAAAATAAGCAGACATGTTGAACATATTATAAGGAACAGGGAACAACGTTTGCCAGAGCCGGAAAATAATACAGACGTTCTCGTACGCGGCTTACATTGCATGATCAAAGTCAGGCTGTAATTTACCTCAGAGGAATGTATTCTTTCCTCCCCCCTCAAAATAATAACATCAGCCAACAGCTTCTTATCATTCTCTCTCTCAGACTGAACTTTCTCTTGCTCTCTGTCACTAATCCAAACCTGTCACACAAAAATCCCGGATCCCGGCGCAAAGGATTCTCGTAGCACAGAAGGGGCACATACAAACATACACACAAGCCAAGAAATGTGATGAGAGACAACGGCATCAAGTAACCTGGTTGCTAGGCTGCAGACAGTGTAGTAATTGCTATTTAGTTGTGTTGGTAGCCTCCCTGTTGCTTTGGGTTTTGTGTGTGTGTGTGTGTGTGTGTGTGTGTGTGCGTGTGTGCATGCACATTAATTTCTGTCTAACACTGAGTGTTTGTTAGCTGTGAATGTGACTGACATTGCAGCAAAGACAAATTCATTCTCCTTCCTTGTTGAAAGTTCTTTTTGCCGACCTACTTTCTACCAACCATAAGGTTTATTGCATCAACAAAATTGGAGAATGACAACTTTCCCGTCCTAATATGATCATACGTGTCACTTATGTTTCCTTTAGCTAATCTTTGTATATATAATTATTTATATATATCTATTTTTTTTTTTTTTTTTGCTCTGTCGAATCACTAACTTTGACTAACACGGTTAAGAGTGAGATTAAAAGCCAGGGCTCTTTCTAACCACAAATGTTTTCACCTATCCATCCATTCGTCTATCGCGTGCACCTTTTAACGTTTGACTTGAGGCTTTGTTCTTCTGAAAAATTACGCTGGGATGAACTGGATCCTCCTGGGAGTCTGTACTGCATAACTCATTTAGGCGTACAGCTCTAGTCCCTGCTTGGCATGCCAATACCAGACATTCTGCATTTTAGATTAGCTTAGGTGCATGTCATGGGGGGAAGAGGAATGTAAATAAAATTGTAGCGCAAAGTCATAAAGACACTATGGTGCCTTTTTGTCCAGACCAGCTGCCATGGTTAAAGCTAATGTAATTGTAGTATAATATCTTTATGTGGCACCCCAAAGCTATGTAGACATGCTGTGAGATCATCTATCTTATGCAAACCCTGTGTAAGTTCTTGTGTAAGTGGAACATCAAGACTGATAACACTATATATGTAATTGAAAGTTTTCCTTTTAATTCCATTTGCAGTTGTGATACATAAAAAAAAAAAAAAAACATCGGGCCATGTACACACACGGACAGTTAGCAAAACACATTTTCTTCCTGCATTTTTTCCACTGCTGAACCACAGGAAGAAGCTAATTTGTTTACTAAAAACTATTAAACAGTGGCAACTTACTCCAGTTTCCTCTGTATCTTATAACTTTAATTTTATAAAGCAAATTTGAAAAAAAAAATGTTAGACTTATGTTCTAAATATGGAACTTGTATTACATAAAACTTCTTTAAAAGTTTTTTTCAATGTAATTCTTTTATTTTTTTTTAATAAATACGTATGTGCTGTGTTTTCACAAAAAAAGAAGACAAGGTTCAATATTGTTGTTAGAACATTAATATGAAAAAACAAAGCAAAAGTATCTACACTTTTGTATTTATCTGAAGTTGGGTCATTGGTGAATAAAATAGAGACAATTGGAGACACCAACCATCCATCCATCCATCCATCCATCCATCCATCCATCCAATCCATCCAGCCTTCCATCCATCCATCCTTCCATCCATCCTTCCATCCATCCATCCTTCCATCCATCCATCCATCCTTCCATCCATCCATCCATCCATCCATCCATCCATCCATCCATCCATCCATCCATCCATCCATCCGTCCGTTCATCCATCCATCCGTCCATCCATCTAAAACTGGGTCTTAGGAGTAGTTAGTAGTAGGTCAAGGGGAGAAACTCAGACAGTGAAGCACAACGACGCTCTCCAGCTTATTGCGAGGGACCCAAAGGCATTCCAAGTGTTGAAGGGATGTATATTCCATCAACTGAATTCTGACTTCCCCAGGGATTTCCTCCCAGTGGACATGCCGGAGAAGCTTCAAATGGAAACACGGCGGATACATCCTGATCAGATGCCCTAACTGTCTTAACTAGGAGGAGCAGCAGCTCCACTTTTCCCCTGATAGTGCAGCTCCTATCGCCATACTCAGGACAGAGTCTAGTCACCCTGAGGAGGAAGCTCAAGTCAGCCGTTTTCATCTGGGAACTGTGCTCTTTTGGTCATGATCCATATCTTTTGACTTTAGGTGAAGGTTTGAACATAGAGAGACCGGTACATTAATAGCTTTGCATTGTGGGGTGGCTCTTTCTTCTCTACAGACAGCATCCACCTCTGGCCCAGGCCGTCCATTTTCGTGGATTGCCTCCCAAACCAAAAGGCGAAATCCACCTTTCTCCAGGTTAAGCATCGCGGCGTCAGAGTTGCAGTAACTGACTCTCACGACAGCCGCTTCACACTCTGTGGCGCAAACTTGCTGTGCACGCTGAAGGTCATGGCCTAAAGAAGCCGACAGAACCAGATCATCTGCAAAAAGCAAAGAGGCTGAGCTTCCCAAACAACACATCCTCCTCTCCACAACTTCTCCTTGACATCCTCTCCATAAACACCTGGAACAGGATCGGGGACAAGGGCTGCCCAGTCCAGTCTGCACTGGAAAGACGTTTGACTTAGTGCTGAGAACTCCCGCAGTACAAGCCACAGCCGTATGCTCACGAGGATACGCTCCTAAGCCTCCAGATCCGCAGAACACATGCAGAACAGAGAAGAAAACCCCCCATAGCCATTGTGCGAAAGGGGAAAAGATCTGGTCCACATTGCCAGGGTCGACCCAATTTTTTTAGGAAATTACACCGGAGAGCATGTTTTAACTATCAAGGGATCACCCTTCTCAGCTTCTCTAGAGGGACTACTTTAGAACCTTCTTTACTCGTGTGCACTCGAAAGAAGGCTGCAACATCTGCTTTGATGTAATGTTTGATGAGGTTATTTTTCTTTGAATAACATAATATCTAATAAATATATTGCATCTTAAAATGTACTCTTTTTGTATGTTCCCATTAACTGTGTATTCTGCAGTTTTTCTTCTGCTTTACTATGGGAAGTAATCTCTGCTCAGCGCTATTGTTCAGCTGTGTGTCCTCCCTGAACAGAGTAATTCACTTTTGCTGTCATTAACATTGTGCGCTCTCTGTTTCTCTTTGACATAGAAAATGCTGCTGGAATACGGCTCATGTCTTTGGCCGTACCTATTTCCTGGCCTCTGCTGCCATTAACCATGTCTCCTTTCATTCTTTCTTTCTTTTTTTTTCTCCTTTCTGTGCCGATCTTTGAATTGAGCAGCGGAACTTGGCCCAGTGTGAGTGTAGATCACATTTCTCGTGAAGCCTTTTGGTTGTGCTTCCCATTTCCCAGTGGGATATTCCATAACTTTTAATTCAACGTCAATGGATAAGGTTAAGTATCAGCATATAGGCAAAGGGGTGACTCTAAAAAAAAAAAAAAAAAAAAAAAAAGAATTTGGCAAAAGCAATCTAAATTCTTCGTTTTATTGCCTCTTTTCTCTGTCGCCTTCTTTACCTTTATCGTTTTCCCAGCCTCCCGTCTAATCTCGCAGCCACTGTTCTTTAAAATGAGGGAGTGAATGACGGATAATATGGGGGTGGGAGGCAGCAACACGCGCGTACACACACACACTCACACGCACACACACACACCGCACAAACCAGCGGTGCCCTGGCATTCCAAGAATGTCTCTAAGCCAATTGGAAACAGCCGAGTGTGAGATGAATGAATGAAAGGAGGGCGGAATACCTTATGAGAGCATCAGGAGCTGATAAGTGAGAGGTAAGAAGAGACAGACAGAACAAAATGCTTATGCGAAGATGTCAGAGAAGGTCAACTATCTGTTAGCTTTGCTCTGTCTTCAAAGTTCACCTGTTTAATAATTTGGCCCTGTTCCCTTATCTTTAATTATCTCCGTGCAAACACAGAACTAATTATCTAACCAAGATCCAAGCAGTAACGGACCAGAATGATTATTTAAAGCGATTTAAGAATACGTGACAGGACGTGGATGTTGAAAGGTTTGCGCTGACCTCTGCCGCTCTGAAGGAAGGTGAACATTAAACTTTGATGCTTAGATTACTCTGATGGCCCATCTCTCAGTCCCCTTTTATGAAGACATGTCGTCTTAATCAGCTGAGGCTGTAAATCTTGCTGAAAGCTCTAGACTAGCTGCATTTAGTAGACAATAATGCAACATTTCAAATCAGCTTCACACTTAGAAACAAGGAAACTAATTTTCAGCTTTTTCCTGCAGCATGAAACATGTCTGATACAAAAAAAAAGGTCAAGAGATGATCGGATTGTTTCCATCACTTCAGGATTACGCAAATAGCCAAGAAGACTAATCCAAAGAAATCAACTCTGACTCCTTAGAGATCAAAACAATGAAACAAAAGATGTATCCAAAAACAACATGAACAGAAATAATTAAGCACTGTGATTTTTAACTGGATAATTATATCCATTATTCTACTAAAATAATCTGGTTCTGCCAATGTAAACATAATAGTGCTTTCCACCAATTTTTTGCTTCCCATTTTACTTGTTGTAGCACTCCAGGGACCACCAGTGGGTTCCGCATGCAGGTGGATTGTGCATGGAAAAAGATGACCAAAAACACATACTGCAGGCAAAATGTCTACGCCAAATCATTTACAGCCCTAAAAATATTTTCACAAATGTCTATCCTCTGTCCTTTGTGTGTGCTTAAATTGCCCCAGACATTTGCAGAGACTAACCACACTGAATCCAGAGGCTTTAAAGAGGCCTACAATTCCTTTCATGATGATAAAAAAAAAATAAAAAATCCTGCTTCATTATTATGTATCTTGTCAGAGTTGAATAAACTACCAGCAGAAAAGGTTGGGGAATGGCACAGAGGTTCTTCTGGGTATTTATTTTCATTTAAAACCACTCTAACTCTATTTTCTTTTACGTTTTAAAAGAAACCTATCACAGCAGGTGATTCAGGGCAAACAGACCCACACACACACACACACACACACACACACACACACAGAACGACAAATCAGGACCAAAACAGCCGGGTTCTATAAAGGCGGGCTGAAATCAGGTATAAATGCTGTTTTGTTGCTTAAAAAGGCAACTAAACACTGTCAGCTGTTCAGTGAGTTTGTGCTGTTATGTCAGAATAGGCTGCAAATTTATGTGTATTTTAAAGACATGCAATTCCCTCAGTGTAGTTTCCCGAAATGTTGGAATTTCCCTAAATCCCCATATGTAGCGTAGCTCATACAGCAAGCTGTGTTGTGGCAGTAGATCTACTGAATGAATCAGATTACAGGAATTTGAAATAAAACAATATTCTTTGTTTATTTATTTTTTCTTCTTGCTTTTTTTCTTTTGTGTAGTCTCGTATGTCTGGTCAATACCTTCACTTTCCAGTTGTTGCTGGTGGCTGCAGCAAAATATTCATCTTTCCTGAGGGAAAAGACTAAAGCAAAGAAACTTTAAACTGAATTCTAAGATTTAGTTTGTATTCAGAAAAAGGACACGTACCATTCATTTTGTGTTGCACTCTTGAATTGAATAATGTCAGTACCCGAAATTAACCTGCTATACAACTTCTATATCCATCCATCCATCCATCCAGATGGAAAAAAAAATCCCAACTTGAAGAACATGACTACATTGGACTGATGGTGAATAAAACACTTATGGAAAATTGCAGGCAAAGAGAATGGATAGAGGAGGCGCTATCTGAGGTGGAGATAATGAAAGGGCCCCATTGAATTCAGAAATTGCCATTCAATCACTCAGAGCGCTGTCGGCGCTGCTAAGCGGCGCCAAGAGTTTTACTGCAGAAAACTGAAATTCAAACATGCTAAAGCCGTTGAGTTGAGATCTATCTTGTCTAGGTAAGAGTTACAGCTGTGTGTCACGGTGGCAATGATCGCCTGGGGGGACTCTGTCATGGCTCCGCGACAGTCGCCTCTAAGCTGAACTGTCCAAGGTGGCGTGATGAGTGACAGGCAGGGATTGACCAGTCAGAGGTGTCAATCTGCCACACGCGCAAACGACTAACCGCCTCTCACAGAAAGTGAGAGATGATGGAAGGCAGGTATCGCGCGGATTCTTGGCAAGTGAATCGGACCAGCCGACTCTTTTAAATTCAGCTGTCAGATTCAACGCTACAGACGAAGAGACAGACAAAGAGAAATAATAATAAAAAAGCTGTCTCTTCAGTAAAGCTCAGAGACATTGCTTTTAAATTATCATGAAGGTGTGTGGAGTAGTGCTTTTTAGATGCATAAAATTCTCTTTACAGGAACTATTATGTGTGTCGCTAAACTGCAGAGACTCGGGAATATGACTTGTTTACAATGAAACTGAGAAAAGTGGCCTATAAGCAGTTGCTCGCTCAGGGAATGCCAAAGGGTGAAAAAAAAGGGTGGTTGCAGCAAAGCACATACAAGTGTTGACACATTGCTAGGACTACTGGTGAAGAAGTAGAATCAGGCTTAAAATAAAATATTTTTTAATCTTTTATCCCACTTGTACAAAGTGACATTGACTTGTTAAATACTTCTCCTACCTACTGTAAATGAAAAACAATGTCTTTCAATCAAGAAGTTTCTTTCCAACAGGAAATGGGAGCAGAATCTCTCAAAAGCTAAAAGTATTTGTGAAGCCAATTTCAAAGAAAATATTTATCTTTTTATTTATATCTTTTAAATGGCATGTACAAAACAATGAATAAGCTTCTCAAAAATCAATGGAACAATATTAATAATTGCACTATGCTACCACTGGTATATTTAGTGATAAGTTCCAAGCTTTGGATATTGGAACGCTTCAGTGCCAATAACCTAATTTTTTTAGCTCCCTTATCAGATTCTTTATCAGATTCAAGTTGGGACTCCGACTGGGTCATTACAAAATGTTAATAATACTTCCACTCAGAAGAAATATGTAACTGCATTCAAACCTGAATGTGCCAGGCTCATGAACAATGTAAATGTAAATGTACAATTTCAAACTGACAGTTTTCTCCATTGAGGAGGCCAGCTGTGCCAATGTATTATAACTATTGGCATTGTTCAGTCAAAACACAGTAATGAAAAAAATAAAATAAAATTAGAAAATCTATTTTAATAAAAATGAAATGAGTAACAATTGTTACTAAAACTGTTGTTTCTTGTCATAAGACCTTAATTTCTGCTGGATTTTGTATTACCTTTCAGTGTGAGAAACTGCAATTAAAGTTGAATTTATTTTAAGAATTTTTGCACGTTTACCAAAGGTACCAAATTTCCAAGTCCTCACATACTGTATAAGCGTAACACTAATTTATGCATCATACCAACTCAGTGTGACCGTAATTCTTTATAATAATGTCAATATATTTAATCAATGTGTTTACAAAAACAATTAAGACTATTCAGTGTCAGTTGTGTCCTTGTCTCAGCCGCTGTGCACAGCCCAACTTAACCTGGTGTGGATCCTGTCAGACTAGCTGCAGGATCTCAGCACCCTGGCAACATCAGCGAGTGTACGAGTAACTCCAGAAGAATAAAAAATCCCAGGGAAGACGTGTAACTTTGCAATAAAATAGATCTCTTTGTTAGTTGGCTTACAATCCGTGCCAAGTCTTAAGAAAACTAGACTAGACTATCAAATCTGCAAAAAGACAACTTTCCAGACAATAATTGCTGATATGAACAATTATACAATTCAAACAATGTGCTGGTGTCTTTTCTTGAACATGCATCTGTTTCCACAGTCTGAATGTTTAAAAGACACTGCAGCAATTGAGAAAAAAAAAAAAAACTAAATTAATGCCAGTGGCGTTGTGTACTTTGTATTTCTTTTTTTTCCTTTTCATTACAAAAAAAAGATAATGCCCATCACTGCAAACCAAATGGGGGTTTGAAGTGCTTCCTGTTCAAGCTGTGAAAGTAAAGAAGCCAAGCAGACAATTGTTGAACTGCAGCCAATGAAGATAGGAATGACTTTTCCAAAGTCAAACAGAAAGCTTAAGCAAGGATATGGCTGCACAACTCTGACAAATCATAGTGAAAGGTTAGAAACTTTGGAGACCAGTTGAAAAAAAATACTGAAGGTATTCAACGCCGTTTATTTCAGAAAGATCTCATACACATAACATTCTGACCCTCCACGGACAGCCAAGTCAGAAAGTATAAAACTTTACACCAGGGAAATAACATGATGATGTAGACGAGTAAAGATAGAATGCACCAAGACTTCCTGTTTTTACTATTCTTCCTTTATCTTATGAACATAGCCCTGATGGTGAGCTGAAGCGAGGTACCAAAAACATGCAGGAGACAGTTTACAAGGTTCAGTGCTTGAAATAAAACAAACAATGATTTAATTTCCTCATCAACATTTCTGCAGAGGCCCACATGCAACGGATGCTCTTATCACACCTATCTTCGTTCCTCCTGAGAGCCGCTGGACTGAGCAGTCATAGAAACATAGAAGCATGCACCCACAGGTGAACGCCTTCAGGTATAGATATGAACGTGACACAAAAATCTAGTTTTGTCTGGTTTAGGACTACTTTAGGTCTATTTTCAAAGCCTGCCCATGCGAGGCGCCAGGATGGGGACAAATAACTGCTGGGTTAATTCATGAACCCAAAAAGTAGGTTTCTCCAGATGGGACATCTAGCTCTTCAGATGAGATGATACACAATGTTGGGTTAATGAGAAAGAGATGAGACAAGATTTTAATAAAATATGTATTGGGAAAAAAAATGACCAACAGTGCTTTTACACAAACAAAGACGGCATTTTAGAAATATATGATAACATTTGAAATAATTTGAAATAATCTATTATTATTGTAGAAATTTTGACCACTTTAAATACTGTGATTGTCATGATTTTCACATTCTAGTAACAGTTCTACTATAAAAAAGGGGAAAAAAATCAATTGTTAGTTTTGGTGTTTTTGCAAATCTAAAATAGTGTTTCCAAATACCTGTTTAGTGTTGTAAGATCTGGTTCAGATTTGTTCAGTCTTAGTATTTTAGTCTGAAAACTAGAAAATGCAGTCTACAATCCTTAAAAAAAGTGAAACATCCCTTTAGTTTAGGAGAGATGGGAAGGTACAAAAGAGATGGTAATTTATCATAATTAGCAATTAACAATTAACCATTTGCAACATTCATTGACAAAGAAAATCTCTGTGAAAAGTCATAAACTCTACTTTAGACTTTCTTGCAACTGTGGATCTATGTAACCCTCTATTTTACCTGTAATACATTTTATTTTATTTAATTTTGGAGTTTTAACCAAATATGCCTTTGAGTGTGCAAAAGTGTGATGATTTGAGTGTAATATATTGAGTATTCATTTTGTTATTCAAATTGAACCCCATACTAAGTATTCAAAATGTCCAGGAAGTCTAAAAAACAACCAATTCCTATGCGATCATTTTAGTTAAGCACTATTTAAGAGGTTTCAATGTAGTTCAATTAAGTTAAGTCATCATTTTTGTGCATTTACATATTCTCCACATCACGGCTTGCAAGGGGTATTAGCGCTATGGCATTTTGCCAGTTCATGGTGTGACGTCCAAGTTTTGTAGCCATTTTCCAAAGCACCATATGTTGAGTATTTGACAGGAAGATCAACACGTTCTCGCTGTCAGAGTTAAAGAAAAAGGCTCATGGCAGTACACAGTGTTTCTTTCATGGTGTCCCTTTCTGTCCAGAAAGTATGCCATTTCTCTTTTTTTTTCTCTCGCTCCCCACTCATTTTGCCATTTTGCTTTCCCTTTCCATCTCATTCTTTCTTTGTGTTTTCTCATCTGTCCTTAGTTCGAATTGTGGACATCCACCAACATCAAACCTTTGATCCGCTGATTACAAACATCTCAGCAGTCTTGGCCTGCACTGCATTACAGCTGTTCAAGACAACCTGTTATTAGGTTTCATCCAAGCTGTTTTTAATGAAGAAGGAAAAATAAGGGATTTTTCCTTTCTTGTACATTTTGCATTTGTGTATGTCGCTCTGATTTGCACATTCATTCTTTCTCACTTCTAAAACGCTCTACTCAGTGTCGGAAATTATAAAAAAATAAATAAAAAATGCTGCATAAAGACAGGAAAATGGACTAAGGTCGGAGTTCAGAAATTAAAAGTAAAGGAGCAGATTAGGAAAAAAAAAAGAAAGCAAGTGGGAAAGACAGAAAAAGAGGGGATAAATGACACTTATTGTTCCTTTCCCTTGCTGTCAGTTCTCAGTAATGCTAATCATCAGGATAATCTGACGGGAAGAAACACACACACACACACACACACACACACACACACACACACACACACACAGCTCCGCCACCCCCTCCCTCGTGCTGCATTCCAGTGCCCGATGTCAATGAGAGGGAACTGCCACATTACATGGTTGTTTGTTCCTTTTGTACGCTCGTCCACAATGCTGTTGGACCTCGAGAGAATGTATATGCATGTGTGCGAGTGTGTATTTGTCTGCGCTTGCACAGCTATCTGGTATGAGAAACAGTTTTGAGTTACAGGGTGCCGATTTTTTGTGAAAGTCCCCAGTTTCTCACACCGCTTCAAAGGCCTGTTTGAGGTTTAAGACTTGGGTTTGGGATTATGGCGAGCATTAGCCTAATGCTAAGGTTGGAGGAAGGTTTGTGGTTCGGCACTTAGTCATGACACTTAGGGTTAGGTTTAAGGGGTTAGTGGATGCATCATGTCAGAAAACGTCACAAGAAAAGAAAAGAAAAAAACAGATGGTCACGAAAACACACATTTGTGTCTCACTTAAAGCACCAGAGATGAAAACTGATGCTTGAATTATAACTTTGTGGAATTTATGGTTTTACTAACACAATGTTTTCCTGTGCATGAAACAGCAGCTGTAGTTTCTCAGTATAGTACTGCCTAATAATTGGCTTTGATTAAACAACTTATAAGAATACATATAAAAATACAGTTTTACGCAGACTTTAAAATGGCACTTAAAGTTGTCAATAATTCAATTCAAAGGTAAAGCTAATTTGATATATAGTCATATTAAATAAATTAGAATATGCATTTTAATAAGGCCCGGTTGTCAGATTAAAAGGGTGATTTCAAAATAACAATCTGGGCTTAATTTTTATTAAGACAACATATCTGTACTAAACGTTTTGTTTTTCATCGGTCGGATATAATATTATAATCTTAAATGTCATGTTTTTATTAGCTTTAGGTGGAAAACCTTCATAGTTAACAGAAATAAAGGCTTGAAAACATGTTTGTATGTAAATCATCTATATCATGTTTCAGTTAGTGAAATGAGCTAATAAACCAGTTTTTCAATAACCTTAAAATGTATTCAATGCATCTGCCGATTAAATAAACTTTAATGTATTTCTGTTCATTTTGATCATCATGGCTTACAACTATTAAAAACAAAATCTATTTTCTCTGAAATTTGGATTATTACGTAAAACTGGGGGGAAAAAGTGTTTATTATTACATAAATGTTATTTGATTCAATTCAATGTCATTTATATAGCACAAATTCACAACAAATGCCATTTTAAGGCAATTTACAAAGTCAATTCCATCAAATCATCCAGACAAGTTGGTCAAAAAGTTCTCTATCTAAGAAAATCCAGCGGATTGCCTCGAGTCATTTACAAGCAGTCGTGTCAAGATGACAGTAGGAGCCACACGATAAAGGGTAATATTGCTAGCTTGAATGCCAGTTATTGACAACCCTCACAAGAAGGGTTAGGCACTAAAGGTCACTGCTAAAGAAGCTGGCTGCACACAGAGGCCTTTATCCAATTGTATTATTGGAAAATTGAGTGGAAAGAAGACCTGTGGTAGAATAGATGTATGATCATCATGGGTAACAGTAGCCTGGAGCCCATTCAGTTATGGAAAATTAATTAAGTGTGTACTGTTGACAGATCAGTTTTCACTTTCAGCTGAAAAGATGAAAGTTTATTTTGCGTTTCCTCTGGAAAACTACGTCTCGAGGAAGGGTGGAAGGGTAGCGAACTCAAACTGTCTGAGCTCCAGTGTGGCGTTTCCAGGATATTTCCCTTTTCAGCAGATGTCCCCAGTCCTAAAAGCACCAGTATCTATCTAGTTTAGTCACTGCAACATCATTGTGCTTCACTGGGCATCAAACTGAGCTTACATAAATCCCGTACAAAATCTAAGGGGTGTTGTCAGGAAAAACATGAGCGATAAAACAACCCATACTGCAGAGGAACTGACACAATTTAAGCAACTTGGGCATCCTCAACACCTGAATAGAACCGCAGGCTGTTCACACCCATTCTGTTTACACTAAGGCAGCAATTCATGCAAAACCTGCAAGCATTGGGTGTATATACTGTATAGTACATGGGTATCCTGTTCAGTAGACTGAGATTTATATATTAATGTCACAAAACAATTCCTACGTAGCAGTCACATTCCCTGACAAACTGAGCTATCATCAATAAAGCTAACAAAAAAAACCCAGATTGTAACGCTTAAATTGTGACTTAAATTGCTTGAATTCTGTTTGCCCTTAAAGGGGCGCTGTTGCTATAAACTTTACCCTAAAATATTCCTTGTAATCATGGCCTAAGAACCATTGGCCCAGTGTGAAGAGGACAATTACTCTGAAATGTGAACGCTCACCGTACGACCACTTCCTTCTGTGGTTGTCAAACTTCCAGGAGAAAAAGCCCCAACCACTGTTTCCCCGTTGCTTTTCATGTCTTGCTCTTCTCAGCTACCAGGTACGAAGGGTGTTTGCAACAAAGGCTTGGCTCTGCTTGTCCCAGCAGCGAGAGCAAGTTCAGCATTTCAAAAAAGCCAAGGTTCCCCTGCAAACCTGTTGCCCTCTCTCTGTTTTGATTTCTCCAGCTGCACAAGTTTGGGTTACATTCCCTCAGAAGCCAGACAACTACATCTACAAGAGGACTCTGGATACAAAGAGAGGAGCACGGCTAAGACTTGGAGGTCAAAAGAACATCTAGGTTCCTTGTTCACAAAAAAAACACAAAGGGGCCAAGTGGTTGGACTCACAAGGGACAAGGGAGGTCTCCACAATGTTTCCTTTTATCCACCAGATTGCTATCAAATAGATTAACTTGCATAGGCACAGTAAAGCATTATTGCTGTAAGTATATGACTATATGACTGAGCATAACGAAAAAGATGATGATGATGATGATGATAATAATAATAATAATAATAATAATACATTTTATTTGAAACCACCTTTTATCACTCAAGGATGCAGTGCAAATCTAACAATAAATCAACTATAAATCATGATAAAAAGAACACACATTAAAATGTTACAATGAACCGGCAGTTACAGTGAGTAGGGTTTTTTGAACAGATGGGTTTTGGGTAAAAGTGTCAGTACCGTGTCTCATAACACTGAGACTTGTAAATATCCCAAACCTAAATTTAATATCTTTTTGCTGTTTTTATTTATGCTTGTGATTTATCTCAATGGTTATTTTGCTGAGTGGTACGAGTTGTGTTAGAACCCAGCCTTGGCATAAACCGTTAAGGTTCTTGTTTGCCTGGCACAGAATGCACTGCAATTAACATTTCATTTGTTTCCCTAAAAAACAAAAGCTGTTCATACATCTTACAGCCTTAAAAGTGCCCCCAATAAGGGGCAGATCCCTGATAAATGCAATGTAGTTAAAAGACCTCTGGTGGATTCGTGATTGGGATGAAAAGGTTGGGATGAGTGCATTCACTTAATAATGGTTTTATCACCCAAACACTAGCCTCACGTTTTCTTCTACAATGTTAAAGTGAAAGACCACGTTCATATGATTCAGCGTTAAATCTCAAGATCCTCTTTTTTTGGCCGAGTAAACAGGAAAAAAGATCTCAGGTCTCTACAGGGTGAAATCATTCTCAGTGCAAGTTGAAGAGGCCACACAGTCTTGGGCTTAAGTGGGATGCAGTACTGTTAAATAAGTGGTTGTGTGTGTATGTGTGTAGTTGTGTGAGCAAGACTGTGTGTCCTCAGGGGAAAGAGGGATCTTGGTTTAGAATAGGTAACAGTGGAATGTAATTGAGCTGAAAATTGAAAAGCGGAGCCATGGCAAAGCCGAGCCGGCGCGTATGCGTGTGTTTGTGTGTGTGTGTGTGTGTTTATGTATCGCCGTGTGTTGTGCGGGTCCAAGCTCAGGAATGTGTGTTTCTGTGTGTAGCACCTGTGCTTGTTTGTGTTCTAAAACCAGAGTGGGATGCCAGTGTAATCCTTGCACAGCCGGACCCCCAAGGATAGCAGAATTCACTGGGAGTGGGTGAGCCACGCAGGCATGCATATGTGAGCGAAAACCAAATACACAAAAAACACACACATATACGTTCTCACAGGCCCATGCCAACTACCTGAGAGAATGAAGAGGAGTGAGGATGAGTGCTCGTGGAGCTTTTCCCCAAAACACTCACTTGGAAAATTGGAAAGATCTGCAAGGTCTGCTGAGCAACATTTCTGATGAATAACTTTGAATACTACATACAAAATGAAGAAGCCATAGACACTGTGATATGCAACAACAGTAATCCCTTTTAGTTGCCTGTTGGTGCGCTTGTGTAATCTGCTAATTATAATATAGAGGAAATCAAATGGGAACCCCCACTAACTGCCACAAATTGTGGGAAAAAAAAAAAACAATTGTGAATTTGTCAGTGAAACAATACATTTGACTTCTAAAAGAGCATTGTTCATTTTTAGTCAGTTTGACCGTGTGTTTGACTTAGTTCACAGTACACTTTCTTAAAATTCTATTTCTCTTCTTTGTCTGATCATTCAATGGCAACTTCTATGCTTAGAGTCCTTGAAAAGTATTTCACAAGTTATTATTTCCAGGTTAACTCTCCCCGAGTCAAAGTCAGGTCTCAAGGCTTTCTCCTTAAGTCCAGGCCATATCTCACATCTTTGAAGGGCATCTCTAAGTCAAGTCTCGAATTGAAGTCAAGTTTTAAATTTTCAGGAGGGCAAGTCCAAGTCAAGTCTTCAACAATGTGAAAGTTTCAGTTTGGAAAAAGTCCTGTTTATTTGCTTGTTTTTTCATTGAAACATGTTAAGTCTAAAATGTTATGCACCCATCGCAATAATCAATGGATAATTCTATCTTGGCTTTAAATCAAGCATTAGCTCCAAGTCTTTGATGTTGTCTGATTGCGGTCATCTTCCCAGTCTTTAGCTTCCTCCACAAATTAACAATTAAATTAATGGGAAACCACTTCAAAATGATAACATTACTTCAAGTCTGAAGAAACATGTTGACATTAAAAGATAACTGCAAACATTCACCTTAGCCTGTCATGAGTTGTTATTTTTGTTTTTATTGATTTAATTTCGTTTGCATTTTTTCAACAACTGTCCCATGCACAGCACCCTCTGCACCCCTACCTCCCATGGCTTTGAATGTACGTAATGGCGATAGTGCAAAAATGACCAGGACTCAATGGAATCAGCCTGACAACGTTAAGTGATCTTGATTGATGTCACAGGTTATGAAGCAGTCATATCTAAACAAGAACCTACGAAAGGGTTAAAGACTAGCAGGACTTTTCCATGACTAAAACAGGTATAAGTGTAGCCCAGTGTAAACTAGAAAAACACTCATGCTGATCTTGAAGCAGGTTGGGTTAGTTTAGTTTCACTCCACCAGGCTTCACCTTTTCGCTGTACTGAATGAGTCTGTTTGACAAGCCTGTCAGGTGGTCCGGCCAAAAAAATAAATCAAAAAATGTAGGAGAGATGACTAAAAGCAAAGAGCTTTTCCCTTTAGGTTTTAACTTTTCTTCTCCCATTTCTTTACTGATTTAACTGTTTGGCTTCGATCAGCGCTTCGGGTCTTTCCTTGTTGGAAGTGTGTTTGTGTCTGTGCAGGTCCTTGTCCTGTAGGTGTGTGTGTGTGTGTGTGTGGTCTGCAGACAGTGGTTATTCGACCCCTTGATAAGCAAGACACAGAGGCAGTGACAGCTTCATCCATCAACATGTCTGTCTGACAGACAGCTTTCTGTAGAGAGGTCACCGTTCACATGCCGGTCTCCATGAGTGTGTGTGTGGTCACTCATAAACAATCCTCTGTTGGATCTTAATTTTAGTTGGGACATGGCTGAGACGTCTGCAATGTTCCTGTCCATTCTGTCATTCCTTTTTTCTGAATTTGAGAGGAACTATTTGGCCTGATTTCTCTGTCTATGTATTTATTTTACTGACTTTTTTTATTTTTACTGTTTTCCTGCTCTCCTTATCGTTACATTATTTTTGCAATGTGGGCTTTGTAGCCTCCAACCTTGACAAGAGTTAAAAAGAAAATGAGGAGAAAACCGATAGAAATCCATCTTTATATGTTTTATGCAGTCAGTAACTCGAAAACCTTGGAATAGATGCTCCATATTCATGCATTTTTGCTCAAGCCTGCGAGGGACAACACTGTTATGTGAGAACATGCATACCAGCAACAGGAAGAAAGACCGCTGTCACTCACTTCTCGGCAGGATCGAAATAGTTCCCAAACACACAACAGGGCACTTTTCCTTGGCAACACAAAAAGGGAAAGATAGCAAAGAGAGAAAATGACCCCCAATGAATTGACCCCTAAATTTGTTGAGGCCTGTTCGTGGATTTTCCTTATCGTAAAAGCAACTTGGTTGTGGGAACACTAACTCGTTCATGTCACCAGATAATTCCTTCAATGTGAAGTGACATAAGGAATACATCACTGGTAGGTGCCATAGTAACTAAACAAATACTGTGTCTAACAAACAATCACAACAACTTTTTTTATCATTAACTCTGTATCCTTCAATGTAGGTAGGAAACCAAACAATCGATGGCAAAGAAATAGAATTCATTTTTACCCTATTCATATATAATGCATTCTGAGGCATCACGGAGACAAAGCAAATCACATAGGAAGGTCATACTAAATGTTTTTATATAGTTTAAGCACTGGAGCTGCAACAAGGCATTCAGCTTGCCAAGCAAGATGATACAAAAAACTGGGGTCACAAAAGTGAGATGAAACGAAGAACTATGTTAGAGAATCTGAAATCCATGTATCCCAGTCCATGTACATATATTGGACATTTTATTTCAGTAAGGTGGTTCATATGCTGAAAAAAATGAAAAACTTCCCCTTGTATGTTTTCACAAGTTGAATAAACTTTTCAGGAATCTCAAACTATATATTTAAGAATCTCTGTTCAGGGCAGAATCATCCAATTATTCGATTCTTATGGTGTAGGAGGTATTTATGCAGGTATTTCATTATTCTTCACTGAAACGTTTATGCTACTGTTATTTGTTGCACCATCAGTTTGAACTTCAGACTGTTTATATCTAAATAATAATAATAATAATATCTTTATTGTCATTGCAACATACATTCCAATAAATGTCCTGTGCATTTAACCCATCCCTTAGGCAGCACTGTGCTGCCACTGTGCGGCGGGTTCTTGTTCATGGGCCCAGAGTGGCAGTTTGTGGGAATCAAACCAGGAACCTCAGACCCTCTCAGGATGAAAGCATCCTACTCTCTTACAACCATGACACCACTCCCCCATTATCAGTGGCACATGCAGTATAGTACAATTTGTGTATGTGAACTTGTGACTTTAAACACATAAAGAAATACGTAGTTGTTGGCTTTTGCTGCTAGTAGTGGATGGTCTAAACCACAACAATCAGAAAGTCCCACTGAATTTCCACAGTTCAAGCAGAATGCACCCAATGTGGGTGTGCCATCAATCCTTGATCTGACGCTTGACCTCTAAGGCAAATCAAATGCTCCATGAAGTAGCGCTAGGTAAAACGTTCTTTCAAAATACAAAAAAACAACAAAAAAACAGTAGTCTGCTTTTCCTTTAAACACTGTTTGTAATTTATTAATGATAATCCCTTATTTTCAGCAAGGAGGCAAAAAGAGAGCAAGGAAATGTGAAATACTGCAAAAATGGCTTTAGTGATATTGTGGTTTATAATGCAAAAACTAAATAAAAATAATGGGCTCATTCAAAGTCGGTCGCCATTTAAAAATTATTTCCCAAAGTCTGAATGACTGCATCAAAAATTGAGTTGTTTATCTTCATTGTCTATATTTATCAGTGACTATGCACCTTTAATTATTAATCTATGACTTCTTGTTTCCCTTGGGTCTCGGTATTGCACAGAGGACATTTTTTTTCCTGCACTCTCCAGAAAGGGAAGCGCAAGCAAAGCAGATTTGTGTTAATTTATTATAAACAAATTTGCTACCAGAAAATAACTCCTCTCCTAAACCTGCTCTTATCTACAGCTCCGCAAAAGTAGTTATTGAAAATCCTTCCCTTTTAATATTAGTTTTTCTTCGGAAAAAGAATGAAGTGTGTGAGTTGGGTAAGCATACAGCAAAAAAAAAAAAAAGTCTATTTTATAAAAGGATCCAGCATGGACTAGGCCAAAACTCCTTTTGAGATTACATTTTGTTTTGGTGGAGTGAATGACATCGGAAATATTAACGCACATTTTATTCACACTTCACAGTGGGCACCAATGTTAATTGTTGGAGTTGAGCTAAAAGGGATTTAAACTAGCCTAATTACCTGCATTAACTCTGTGTCACAACATATCCCAAGGTCTTTTATATAACTGTTATTAATGGAGCGAATCAACTGGTAAAATCCTCACAATTGACTTTGATGGGTTTTCACAACACCAGCATGCACCTGTCCCTTTAACCTCACTGTTTTAGCTTTTCTAAACCGCCTCAGTGCTCATGAAACTCTCCCACGCCCCGGGTTTCAAAAATCTCTCACTTTTTAGCTTGAAATAAACGTTTCACGGCATCGTGATCTGAATATATATTTTTTCTCCCCCCCAACAACTGGAGCAAACCGTTTCATGTCATTCGGACATCTCCAAAATATTTCAATGAACAGATCTTTTGTCTGTTTGATGCCATTCAGTGAGCTATTTTCATGGCTTTTAACATCTTACCACTCAGTTCCAGCGTGCATTTAACTCTTTCCCACCCATTTTTTCTCTCAGAGTCAGCCCTTTCAGTCCGAGCTACATTCCTGGCAAGCTTGGCTTTATTGTTCTGAATGACATCACAGACGTGAAGCCATGACAGGCCGGACAGGAGGAATGTGGCGCAAGAGGGGGATGCAGACCATTAAAGACCGGAGAAAAAAAAAGAAAAAAAGAGAGAATAACTAGTTGATGGAGAGACTTGGCCAGCGACGGAATGAGAATATTTGACAAAAAAACTGAAAAAAACAGAGAGGGAGAAAGAATTCCATTCAGCAGAGCATGAATGGAATTCACACAAGTCTCTGAGCAACACACGCACACGCACACACACACACACACACACACACACACACACACACACACACACACACACACACACACACACCTACCATCACTTCAACCCTCCTCCCCATCAGCTCGCTCCCCTGCGGCCTCTCTCTCATCCCTCAGTCTCTGCCCTCCTTCCCTGTTTGTAGTCCTTTCATTAATCTCCTTTAGAGGCATCAGACAACGGCACCTTCTCTGCAACACAGAGGTCCCAAGGGAGAACGTTTTCTTTTCGCACAGGCAGCAGTTAGCGCAAGGTCCAAGCAGTTGCACATTTTTTGGAGACCAACTTTTCACCCAAAAAAAAAAAAGCCCTGCTTAGCTCTGACATCGATTATTTGGCTTTTTTTTTTTTAGCAATCACAGTCAACCTGAAACATGGGAAGTATGGAAAATAGGAAAAAATAAAACCAAAATAAATTGATTAATTAATTTATAAAAACAGTGTAGAGGGATATGGCCTATTTGTCATTTTTATCCAGCGCCGTTCATAATTATTGGCCCTGTGGCAAAGATGTGTAAAAACCATCCATCCTATCATCGTTTATATGTTGTTCATAAAAGGTTTAAAGGCAGCTGGTGCCTATCCCCAGCGGTCATTGGGCAAGAGACGGACAACACCCTGGGAGAGATCGCCAATCCATCACAGCTCATTACAGAGAAAAAACAACCATGCACATACCCCTAAGAGCAATTTAGAGAGACCAATTCACCCAATAGTTCACTTGTGCATGCACGGGCAGAACAGCCAAACTCCATATAGAAAAAAAAAACAGGATTCAAATCCACGATCTTCTTACTACAAAGCACCAGTGTTACCGCCTGTGCCAATGTGCAAAGTCCTAAGAATGAATTCAACTTTTTTACAGCAGGATAAATTTACAGAAAAAAAAACTTTAATAAAATCAAATTTGAGTTTTATTCAAAACTCAGAATGTATTGTTTTTAACACAACAACCCAGAAAAAGTCCCATGGAAAGTCTTGAATGGAGATGTTTTTTTCTAACCAACTGCATCTTTTAAGGTAGGAAGCCTGTGTGCCTTTCTCACAGTGAGGAGAATGGTTAGGGAGGTGCAACATAATAGTACCGTTCCAAGATATAATAAACTACTGGCATCCTGGAGTCCCCAAGTCTCCTAAGCAACAGCTGATTATAAAAGTTTTGGTGTACATCTTTTACAGAATAGACATTGATTATGGACGGGACTGTGCATGCCATAAAACAAACAACATTAGGCTCAAACAGGAGTAAAAAGATAATTCTGTAACTGTTTAACCAACTACACTTCTACCAGAAAGGGGTGGAAAACTCATTCCAGGTTTGGAACCACTTTTAGCCTCAAAAAGAGGAGTTTAATTTTAAGATTTCTTCAAGTCAGATGGGAGTGTGGAATATGAAACATCATCATGGCTTCGCCTGCAATGAGACTGTTGCTCAGTGCCAAAAGGAGTGGACCTCTGCTTGAGTTTTTCTGAGCACATTTTTTGAGACAACCCAAGGGATTTCCCAGTTTCCACGAGAGGGATCATGCATTCCTTTTTACCTAAGAACACCTTGGTATTAACAAGAGGGAATCTAGAGAGATTTACTGGAGAGAGAAGTGAATATGTTTGACTTATGTCTTGCCAAGAGATAAAACACATAAAAAAAAAACTTTAAAATGTCATGTGCAAATCTGCTAATCCTAATCCTGGGGTAATTCGATATATACAGTGGATATAAAAAAAAATAGTCCAGATACTTTTTTTAAAATGTGAGGTTTTGTAATTTTATAAAAAAATGCCAATTATTTCAAAACTAGAGATGTTCAGAATCTCCAAAAACCTTTTCATGCAATTTTAGCGTTCAGTCGTCTTTGCTTGGAGTTTTCACATCTTGAACGACCAACATTATCCCACTCTTTTTTGAAGGGTCCTCCAAATCGATCTGAATCGGAGGACTTTTTTTTTTTTTTGTCCACTGCCCTCTTCAGGTGACCCTACAGATTCTCTGTGTGATTTAGTTTAATATGTTTTATCAGGTTTTCCCAAAACTTCAATTTTCTTCAATCTTTTGTTAATTTTTGGCATATAGTAGGAATAACCTTGAGGCAAGGCGAGTTCATTTGTGTGGTACAGTTCAGCAACACGATAATAAAAAGTGCTTCACAAGATGAAAACATAAAAAAAATACACAAAGAAAAGTACACAGCAGTGGCATAATAGAAGAAAGTAAAGACATTTGGACCACAGACTGAAATTGAGGGCAACAAACATTAGTTACCAGCTTTCTAGCAGAGACCCTTGGGTCAAAACTGAGTGATAATGTTCATGATTTCACTCACCTGGATAAAGCTTTTGACTCAGTCTGAGGAGAAGTTACCCCAGATCATGATATTTCATTGTGTTCTGTTGGTAATGTGTTGTTGCTGTTGTTTTGCCAAACTCACATTTTTGAATTGTGCCAAAAAGTTAAGGTTTTGTTCAAATAGAAGATAATGTATAATTTCACAGGGTCTTGGGAGACTGTAGCCAGTGATGGATGTGTTTTCTTCTGTCTTTGAACTCTACTTCTTATTCCACATGTAGACAGGATTTGAGTACTAATCAGAAATTCATGCAAATTTTTAAGTTTTATCACCACACTCCTGGTAGCATTTATCGCCATTTTACATCTACTCTACCTTTCAGTTTTTGTACACATTTCACATCCACTGTGAAAGTTTTCAAAAATACCTTGGCTAGTTAACCAATCAAAAAATGTCAAGGTGAAGTTATTATTTTAATGTTTGAGCGTGCACAAGTCAGTAAGATCTGGACCCTTATATCATCCAAGATGTAATACAAGATGAGCCATAGTAGTATGTGATTTCTGAAATGTTATGCACATCCATAATATTTATTTTTTGGTGCTTTTACATCAATAAATTGACATAAATGGAAAATTGGAAAAATGGAAAATGAAACAACTCCTTGTATTCAGAATACCAAAATAACTACTTTGTTTTGTGATTCATTAAAATGGAACAAAAGTTTGAAAGACAAACGAAACAATAAAATAAACAAATAAAAATAATCGCTGCTTGCACCTCCTATTTCATGTGACAAAGTTACTAAAGCTACAGAACGTTGGTCGTTTCTGATTTTCCAAAGTGCAAATCACTTATTCAGCTTCACTTACAAAATTAGGTTTGCTTGTTTTTATAGAGCCTGTTACAGAGGTACAGGAGCTTTTACAAGAGATATGGACCGTGTGAGGACATGAGCGTGAATCATAGAAAATCTAATAAATACGTCATCAAGAAAAAGTGCAATGTGGATGGTTGGCATCAGACAGTCTGTTCTATATATATATATATATGTATATATATAGTGCTTTTATCACAAGCAACTTTGTTACAAAGCACTTTATGTTATTAAAAGAAGGAGGACAACATTACAGGAGTAAGGATTTTGTGCATTAATAAAATACAGTGAACACTGAAAGCCAACAAAATAAAACAATATAAGCACCTTTTAAAGATGAATAATGCCTTAATTTTTCAAAAAGCATTTTTCGTGAATCAGCAACTTTCTTGCATCGCTCTCATGAGGAGTCATTTGAAAACAGCTACAGTAATCAATGGGTAGAGCTGCAGGGTGGCCTTCCACAGAGATCACAAGACGGAGACCTGAAAAATAGGATAGACGCTGGATATGGGGACTTCTTCAATGGCCAACTCTGTATGAAATTTATACTTGTGACCACATAATTACACACGGCAGATTGATTTCTTTCGGATTACTCAGCAGAGCCACATCAAGGAAAAGTCTGATATTGTGACGGAAATAAAAGGAGCAAAAGTTACCCAAAAAAAAAAAAAAAAATCCGACTGTAAGAAGAGTGAAACTGGAGCCCAGGGGAGAGAACTTGAATTATAGAAAGAAAGATGTCACATACTGACCAAAAGACAGCACCCAACAAAAAAATAATAAGAAAGAATCATTCAAATTCTTACAAAATGTTATCTGAGCAAACACAAATTTAGCCGGATTCACATGCACGATACCATCTCCTTCACACAGAATTGGGGGTTCACGTTATTGAGTGGTTGGGTGAACTTCAACAAACCTGTTTACTGATGCAGTGAAATTATTTTATTTCATGAAAAACCACAGAGGAGCCTGAGCCAAACTCTTTATAGGTGTTTCGGCTAAATTCAAGCAGAGTAAAGAGACAGTCGTAGCGTTAAACAACGTTCAATGTATGCGTGTCTCTTTGTTTATATATGTTGGTTTAACGAAACTAAATAAAGGCATCTTGTCTGCAGGTTGAACTAAGGGTTATTCCAGGACAGAGAACCAAGAATCAGCAGCAAAGGTCTGAATCGTCCTTATGAAAAACTGACCTGCTGATACAATTTATCTGTAACTGAATCATGGACTGAAACAGTTTCAGTGCCAGACACATTTATTGGCACTGTCGATAAAGATATGTAAAAAGCCATAAACAATATCAATCGTTATTGTAGGAAAATAATCCCGCACTGAATAAGTTTGAAAAATGCTACCTCTGAGTGAGGACATATACTGAGTCGGATTAAAATCCTGTTAAAAAAAAAAAATATCTTTAAAACTACAAAATCACAGGTCACAGTTTAATAATTAAAAATACCTAATAGCCCTAAAATAAAATAAAACAAATAAAATGGGCATTGTCACAGTCAAGACTGGATCCAGGACTCTAGGCAATACAGAACAATTGGAAAATGAGAAATGGTCAAATATCCCTTTCTCTTTATGCACCAGCCTTTTGAGATGTTGAAGGACAAAACTAAGTGCCATCCTACAAGCAATAAAGGGTTTACAAAGCACTGACAAAAGTGGTAACAAAAATGAACACTGCAGCAAGGAGTTTGCGCCGATGGAAATGCGTGTCATCTTAAGGCACTTTATAAAACAAACAGATCCCTTTTATAATCAGAAATATAATGAATAAAATCCAGTCTTGCAGTCAGATTAAAAATCAAGGGTATATAATCCCATTCAATCTTAGTCATAAACAATGTACTAAAGATAAGTATTGTATGCTGTGCCAGTAAAAGGTTATCTAATACTGCATTGAATGACAAATTCTGCAGCAATCCTTTGTACTGAGGATGCATGTGGTGACAGTAGAAAGAAAACTCTCTTTTTAAAGGTAAAGACCTGTAACAGAACCTGACTTAGCCTGAGTGTCCATTCTCCGCCCACTTGAGGTTTGAGAAAAGCAAGCAGACATAATTATGGGGGTGGGTTAGGGTTAGGGAGTATTTTCTCTACACTAATATTTACATATTTATGCTTTGTAAAAACATCTAGGAACGGCGCGTAAACAATCAATGCTCATAAAATTGCATGTGATGACTACCGGACTCCTAAAATGGAAAAAAAAAAGCAGGTGCATTATTTGCAGACTCTAGTGAGGGAGTCAGTTATTATGAGATGAGTGATGAGGTGTTTTGTATGTGCTGGCTCAAAGCAACAGCCTATATCTCTTGTTCCCTGGATCCTCAATTTTTGCTTTGCTTTTCCCGCTATGCCATTGTTCTCACACAAAGTGTAATATCTTAACATTTTCTCTAAATCCACAGGTCCACGCTCCTCTCTCTGAGGAAATCTCACCTCACATCTTGTTTTGATTTGTAAAGGTATGACTAATTTTACCCCATTTTCATTCTCACGTTTACACATCCAAGGATCCTTTGCCATATTGCATTTTCTTATGCCAATCATTTCTTGTCATTGCTTGTATTCCATCAAAAAAACCTCTTAAAGCTTCACAATCCCATTTATAGTCCAGATAAAACAAGTTCAATATCGACAACAACTAATTTTTTTTATCAGCAATTACTCCTGCTCAAGTGACCAAAGCAGTTAACACTGTTTTTTCAACTTTTGAATTTGATGTGCATATCTGTGGTTTGATGTCAGTCAAAATATTGTCAATATGCAAAGTGCCAATGCTGAACACTTGAAATATAGTGTATTTCCAAATATTGCCTTCAAGCAGTGTGTTGTGATTGTAATATAGTGATGAGAACTGCAATTTGATGCATTCTGCCACTGTAGTTAACGCACTTGCAAAAATGGTTTTATTTCCCCATAAATCTGTGTTTTCTCAACCAACATTAGTGTGGATTGAGGGGTGCGTACACAAGAGTGGGTGAATGTCAGTTTAGCATAATACATTATAATATTTTAACGAATTTGAGAACACATAGAAAATTGTCAGGTAAATGTGTTGTTTTCATTAAATTCACTATTGGCTAGTCAGGCATAAAATAATACCAAGGTAAAATGTTTAAAGTCTAAAGTTCAAGGTTCAAAGGCTTAAGTTTAAATTTTTTTATGGCATGTAATAAAAAAGAAAAATTATGTTTTTCAAATTTTCTCGGCCGTATGGAATAACACAGCTCTGCCCCTCCTCCACCTGTTGCTGCACACTGCGGATACGTAAACATTTTCTGTCACAACACACATGGACAGTCATGGTCAGGAAACTAAAAGAGAGCTCTCATTAAGGTGAGGCTGTTTTAAATCTGCAGCCGGTCAGTTATGAGTTGCACGTCCTTTAAGACGGCAAAAACCTTTGTGTTAATATTTTTACCACACAACCACTAAAACCTTGCAGGGACATACTGTACACTACTTACAACATAAAACACAAGAGATGAGATGTACAGACAGCACTCTCACAGGATGAAGAGCTTGTCTTTTTTTTTTTTTTTTTTTTTTTAGTTTATGGCTTGAAATATTAAATATTTGGTTTACAATAACGTTAAGTGGCCTAAGCCTGAGTTATGGTGCCATGGAGGCTTCTCTGTTTGTTTTCTTGTTTATGGTTTTGAAATATCAATCCCATGTTGTAGACTAATAAGACTAAGTGGTCTGGGTGAATGAATTATGGTCTGAGCGAGAGCAGTTTTTTTTTTTTTTTCATTTATTTATTTATTTTTTCTAAATGGAACACACTCTCACGCGCTCACACTGATGTTCTATCAGAGGTCGTTTCTTAAATGGACTGTCTGAGTGTGTCTTCTTACATTGGAGCAAAAAAAACAAAACGATCCAGTTTAAAAGAAAAGTTCTCTCTAATTTTATGCACCAAAAAGGGCTCGAGCAACAGTAAAAGAAATGCTGCCACAGAAAGCTGGGATAAAACACAACCTCACCAACTATTAGACTTAATATATGTATATATATATATATATATATATATATATATATATATATATATATATATATATATGTATATATATATATATATATATATATATATATATATATATATATATATATATATATATATATATATATATATATATATTAAATCATACCCAGCTTGTTTGTCTAACTTGATTAGAATATGCCCTTTTCTGCTGTAGAGAGTCCAAAAAGCCTCCTTCTTGGTGTTTAACTGATACGTTTAGAAGGTTCCTTAAAGATGAGAGCTGCTCTTCTCAAATGCCATCTCTACTAAAGTCTGTGGGGCCCCTTTCTTTGAGTCATTTTGGTTACACTCCAAATTTTCTGCACACGTTTCCTGCAACAAGTCCCTCAAGCTGTTCAAGAAGGCATAAGGAAGGCTTGTACAAACCAGATGTACACAGACATATAGAACATTAGCGTCTATAAGCATTTCGCCGCTGAAGCGAACATGATTTGAAGTGTTTCATTAAACAAGCAGCTTGCTATTCACAGCATGCAGGAGGGGCAGTTCAGTTCCTTAAACTATGGAATGCGAGAACAAGAACAGAATTGAACGACTGGCATATTTCCTGGCGAAGTTCAGGAATTTGGGATAAAATGTCAGTTCACAACAGGATTATTTTTGCTGTATGAGAAGAAACTGAAGTACCCAGAAAAAGAAAAAAAAAAGTCGATCCCCAGGCACGAGGAGAACATGTAATTTTGCGAAGAACACCCTGCACAGATTAAATATATACCCTCAGGCAGTGAGGTCATTATGAATTACAGCCATAACACTGTGAACCATGTAAACTCAGCTGCTAAATCCTGCACCACTTTGCAAATCTAAACTAAGTTAAAAAGAACACACAAGGTGAAAAAACACACACAAGGTTTGGTTAGAATCTTCTGTTAAGACTGTAATGGAAACTATTTTAACTTTTCTGTCTCAACGCGTGGCTCACGTCTTAAAGAGGTATCATAATAGGGAAAATAATGTCTGTGAGATAATTAATGGGATTAAGAGATTAGACGGGAGATTTTGTTTTAGCTGTCTACATCCCTGCTGTAAGCAAGACTAATGCATGGAAAATTGGGATAAGAAATGAGATCCAATAACAGAGCCAGAAAACTCCCTGAGCGACTACAAGAAATAAGTCTGCAGGCTGTGGCCATCATGTTGGAAACTAGTAAGACGTGAAAGATGTGAGACTGTTCACTCAGGTCACATGTTTTTTTTTATTTTTTATTAAAAAGGACCTTTCTTAAAACAACATTTTTCCACTTTTCCCCTGACGGAACAGATAATCTTGCACTGGAGGTTGTGTTTAACATCTGAAAACTATTTTTTTTTGTGTTTAAAAAAAAAAACTAAAACGATTATATTTCTCAAAGGATATTTTGTATATTTGATCAGCTCAATAATACATGCCAGTTTATTTAAATATGGATAATATAGACTTTTGTTTCATTTTCTCTGACCTTCCATCACACTGTCATGCACGATGATGGACAGCCTTGAGGTAACCATCTCACTGACTCACACAATTTAGCTTGAAATAAAATAATAATAATAAAGACAAGGTTTGGGTTTCACATCTGGTGGGAACCCCGGGGGATCGCACTCCAGTTTGATTGAAGTGGAGCCCGGATCATTCTTTTGAGGTAGACCTGAGACGCTTCCTCCACAGAGGACCTGGATTTGACACCAGTCACACTTCACCAAACGTAACGGATGCACAAGGGGAAGCAGCGAGGGTCCCGGGAAAAAAAAAAAAAAAAAAAAAAAAAAAAAGTTTTAAAACCAAGGAGTCAAAAAGGCCCTGGGAGACCTGAGAAGAGACAGACAGCCTTAGTTTTCCTGTGAGTACTATCCAACCACTTTCAGCGGTTTCATGTGCAAATACACTATCATTACATTGAACTAATCTCTATTTCCTCTTTTGCTGCACACTCCAAGCCACATCCTGCAGGATGTGTCCTCCGGTATTTTATCCATGCAAACTGTTCACGGTTTTCACATTTTTGTTTTTGCGTGTTTGGTACCGAAATGCTGTTTTCCACCACTTTGGAAGCAACAACACAACAGCGCCTCAAGTCTGCCCTGGATGTGGAATATATTGAGGTTCATGGCTTCATTTCCCATGCAGCTAAACACTACCTGCTACTATTAACAACCACCGAGGTTGACTATGCATCAATCATGTAGCCACACAGTAACAAGCTGGACAAGGCCATGGACGGGCTTGGCCAAGACCACAGGTCAGCAAATCACTTGTCATAACAAGGCAGGCTCCTGTCTCCATTCATCCTGGATATTTGTGGCTAGTTTGTTTTTCTCTGTTTTAGTCTGAAGAAATTATAGGTTAGCAATGTTAGAAAAAAATAATAATAATATCGGTGACTGATATGCTTTTTAAAATCCAAGCTTTGCTAAACATTATGGATGTAACGATGCCTCCTGGCTAATTTATTCATGTGTTGACGAAAATGACAACATTTTAGCAATGTTTCTAGGAAAGCTTACAGGTACGATTACCATTTTCTTCTTTTCATAAAAAAAATATTTACACAAATGAAACTATATCATAATGGATCTCTAATTATTGTGGAATAATGCAGCTCAGGTTTAAAAACATATTTCAGTTTAATACTCTTCTCATTTCCTAGGTCTTTATAGTCTATCTTTATGACTGGATTAGATATAATTGCCTATTTTCCAAAGTGAGGCTAGATTGAGGCGTTATATAAATACACCTAATTGAATTTAACTGCGCTATAATAAGAAAAAGCATAAAATATGCTCTTTTAGCGTTTTCAATAGAGACAACAGTTTTGTTTTTGCTTTTTATTGGAAGGTGTGACCTGCTGATTTCCCCCCAACATTTTTCAAAGATTCAAGCCTCATTTTGTTTTTAAAAACCAAGATGAAAAAAACAAACTAAGGCAAAAATGTCTAAAAGAAAAGACTTTACCTCAGAAAATGAAGAGATTTCAAGATTATTCCCAACTCATGCTTTAAACCCTACTAAACTCAAAAGTACATCAACATATGTGTAGTTTGTTCATATTTCTATAAAATTTAAATGAATGTCTAGTTTTGATTGATTCAATATAAAAGCAAAAACACAATTTGGATTTTTCAGAATTGCATCCACCAATGAGCGATCAGAGCCGATCCAAGAGGAAATTGACAAAAACAAAGTAAAGCTTTCAGAAAACTCAAACTGTGTTTTAAAGAATCTGTGTTTGGTGTAGATTTATCCTATTCAGGTTTGACTTGTAATAAATATTTAAAGGGATTGTTAAACATACTATCAAATGTGATCCAGATTCCAAAAAAAAAAAAGAAACACACATACATGTAGATTCTTTTATCAGGACCTGTCCAGGTAATGCTTTTGCTTGATGTGAGTCTTTGCAGGGCAGTGCCTGGTCTTTCACAGTGTACCTGGATAGATCCCAACTTACCAGCTAACTAATGTTACCCAGGCCATCTCTGAATGTGGTCAATATAAAATGTTATTGATGTGTCTTGAGCGCCTTCACACCTAAATCTAGTGCTGTACACACACGACCGGGCTGCTCAAGACATGTCGGTGCCAGGTGTTACTGGGCTCTATGGATGGATATACTATATAAATGTTTGGTCTAAATGTAGTCTAGACCTAATGAAAATATTGGCTAACATCAGGGCCCTGCACAGACTCAATGTTGAGTCACATAATAAAGATGTAGTTGCAATTGCCAGCTCCAAATTTTTGAAACCACTACGTACTATTGGTTACCCATGCAAGCAAATTACTTTACTTTGAAGGGACATTTTTTTTTACAGTGTTTCTATTTAGTGTCTGTTCGCTGATGTTTTTTTTTTTTTTTTTGGTTTTCTTTGAGGTCTGACCTAGTGATTCACATTTTTTTTCCTCACTTGGTCTTATTTTAACAATTACTTCTTTTTTTAAAAAAGACATTTCTATATGGTTAAATAAAGAAACTGCATGATTTGCACAACACAGACTGTTCCCAGCTTTAATGGCTTTATTTCACTAAAGGGAAATGAAAACATAAAAAAAAGTGCTCTCAGTCAAAACATAAGAAAATGTTTAGCCCAAACATAACAAAGACTCCTCTGCAAAGCATTGTGCATAGCAGCTAAAAAGGAAGGAGTGCATTAAGAGAGCAGACATCAGTAATGATTCACTTTGAAATTCATTCATTGTGGCATTAGTAATAATACACTTGTTCCTCATTATAAACACATTAGTGTTCTTCTGGCAGGTTGAGCGGCTGTTCTGGGTCTGCTCTCCATTATGCTGGAATGGTACTAAAAGGGTAGAGCCTCTTGTTCTCAGCTCCATTTAAATATTGCATATTCAAGAACAGCCGATGCACATTGGTTGGAAAGGTTAAAGCAGATTTAAAATGACATTGAACCCCCTCCCCAAAAGAAAAAAGAAAAAACTTGAAAACGGAAAACTCAAACTAAGCCTGGATCGCATTAGCAAGAATGGGAAACATAAGTAATTAAAACGACATGGCTAGTCTCCTGTGACTAACGACGGGGATCTCTGGAGGTACTGTAATGTTATGTAATTTGGGTCTTCTTTGTTTTTCTTATTATTCTACTGATCATTTTGCCCCGTGGCCTTCTTGTATAAACAAATATAATTACACCCAGTCCTTCTTGCTGAACAGCAGAAGCAAAGGTCCTTGAAATTTTGCTGTCATGTTAAATGTAAGTTTTCCCTTATAAAACAATAAAGTGATATTTTTCATCACTTTATTGTTTTTCTAAATGGAAAAATAATGTTTGCGTTATTGCCAGTGATTTACAAAAAAATTAATTATTGGCAAAGAGTGAGTAAAATTTGGCGGTGTGTGACCATCATATACAGTGAATGTAGGGAATGTTGTCAGAGGTGTCACTCCACATACTTTTTCAAAAACGTAGTTAAGTGAGGAAATGTGTGAACTTGCAGGAGGAAGGTAAAACAAAATAATATTTTTTTAAATTATAAACCAATGTAAAAAAAATAAAAATAATAATTTAAAAAAACAGTTAAACTTCTGTATATATGGACAATAACATCATAAGATGAAGAATACATTTTGGTAAGGCAAGTTGAGGTTTGGCTAAATATGAGATTGTTTGTTTTCTCTTTGCCAGTGACCTTGCTTTACATAAAAAAATATGTTTAAAGATTTTTAACCACAAAAAACCCAGCTTTTATATTATTGTTACAACCCTTTTTTATACTGTATTTTTGAGGTACAGTTTGTCGTTTGAAGAAGTTAAAGGTATATAGCCACGTAATATGCTTATAAATAACAGACCAAAAACTGTTTGATCATGATAAAATAAGGTTACATATACCAAGCCTCCAACTTAATAGTGTTTTGTTAGTCCTTTTTGAGTCGAAACATTAACAAATATACTGCATGCACAGTACATACTTCCATTAAAATTGTAAATAAACACAAAAGGCTTTATTTACTAACAAATTGAGCAAAAACAAAGGTACCAAAAATAATAAAATACCAAAATGATAACTTGTACGCCAGCAGGACATGAGTAATCTTTGATAAAAATGTTGTATGCAACCAGAGTGAGCCACTAACATATAAATAAAAAAAAAAGTCAAATAACATGGCTAAGCACTTTTAAGCCTGGTTCACATGGCAACATAACTAGCCTAATTTTTAACCCAATCTTCCCCTTCCGACAGGCCCTGCTTGCTGAGGTGGCTCATAAGATAATCTTTAGAGATATTCCTGTCATGTGTGGTTTGTTAAGAGAGATCCGGTACAGTCGGAAGGACGTCGGGACCGCTCCGACTTCAAATCTGGGATATTCAATGTGTCTTGGCCCGATATTGTAGCGTTAGGGGTGTCCCCCAAAGACAAAAGAGCACATAGCCTGTTGAATGTGACGTGTAGCCAATCAGGAAGATAGGTGACGGAAACCCAGAGAAAACAGAATAATATTCACAACACACCTCTATATCATAGTGTAGAAAAGACTGCGCCCCCCTTCCCACTCCATACCTTTTTAATGTATTTTCCCTTTCAAAATTAGTTCACCAATGGTTTCCTTTATTTTTTCCTCATCGTCTAAGTGTATTTACTATAAACTCAAGGTTAATCTCGACAGGTTTTGCAAGATTTCTCGTCCGACATCCAAATGTTCCTGAGTGAAATCTGTTTGTGTGTGTCCGTTTGACTGGACACCACACTTTTCACTGTAGGCAAAAACCTGTTACATCTACGTTTGTTTATCATTATGGTTGGTGTCTCTTAGGCTTTGAAAATGGTCCAACAATTATAAAATCTTACCGTGTGAACCTGCCTTAAAGAAGATATGATGCAAATATTTTTAGTTGGAGATTGTTCGTGTCATATATGGAAAACTTTAGTGTATTAGTAGATTTTCTCTAATGCAAAATGTAACATTACAAAAATAACTTTTGTAATGTTAAGCTGTTTTTGAGAGATTTGTTTTTTTATTTACATAGAAACAATTTATTGTAAATATGGATTATTACTTTATGCTAGTTTACATAAAGTAGAAAAAGAAAAACTTTGATACTCTTTATAGTTTTTTATAGTTAATTGAAAGAAATTGCTTTCAGCTCATCTCTTTATTCCTACATTGTGAAATATTTCTATTTTTCTTCTAGTTCCACCACAACAAAATTGAAGAAAAAAGAGCAAGCGAGAACTTGTTTGTCTGACTGTGCGCGTTGTGTATCAAAGGGCAGGCTCTGGTGTTAGCTGGATGTGGATGGAATGTGACACAGCTAACCGCTTCGTGGTGCGGCAAAAAAATACAACCAATGTCACCCAAGAAAGACATTTTCTATTCCATCTCCAGACACGGAAATCACACTGAAATGCACATAGATCAATTCAGACAACATAACAGAGACTTCAATGAGATCCCAAACAGGTATAGGAGGGGGAAAAAAAAGGAATATCAGAAGGCTGCAGCGGGGTTTTCGCTCAGAGCTGAGCTGCTGTTGATTGTGCGGTCACTTTGAAGGGCAATTTCATCTGGCTGACGGAAATGTGTGTGAGGGAAGTGTGTATTTTTTCAGCATCGGGGGGTCAGTCACCTGGAGTGTTAGGGAATTTTCTATCCAAATATTCCTGTGTAATTGAAGAACTCTGGGTATAGAGCTGATTGTGAGCATGTCAGTGTGCTCGCCCGTGTGTGCGTTCATCTCGTCAAATTATTTAGGAAGTTATAGTCTTTGGATAGGTTGTGTGAGTGAGTGTGTGCATGCAAGTGTCAGGTTGGCGTTGGGCCAAAGTGAATAGAAGCCTTGTTAGTATTTTAAATGCCTTCTTGGATCTGACAGGACATGTGAAGGCACACAAGCATGCGAGTGATGTGTATATATGGCAGTGTGTTTGGATTTGCTGTGAGGAGGCTGAAGGAGCCACTCTGTCAAAGTCCCATTCTTCTGGTAGCAAATGTGTGTGTGGAGAACTTTTTGAAAAGACAGTCATTGCAAGTTTCATTTAACCTTGATATACCTAAACTTAGTTACAGCTTTATATATATATACCTATATATATATATATATATATACATATATATATATATATATATATATATATATATATATATATATATATATATATATATATATATATATATACCTATATATATATATATAATATATATAGGCAAAGGAAACAAGTTGGTTTTGGGTTTTTTGAGGATATTGGTTCCATAACCTTTGTTGAAAGCAAGATGACATTTTCCTTGTTTCCCATGTTTTTTTTGTTTTTGTTTTTACAATTTATCCATTGCTTTTTTTTAAACCACTATGCCCCAAAAAAAATGAGAAATTAGCCATATTATCCAATCAAAACAAATCAAATGTCAAAAACAAGGGAGATAATTTTAATTGCACATGTTTGTGACTATGCCAAAGCAATCTTAGCACGTTTGTGTGTTTTACAATTACCCTGGCCTCACTGCTCATTTTACCATTCATTTCATCAAAATATATCTACATGTATGGCATGTTTGCATGTTGTTGCAGCATGCAATTCTCTTTGAAAATGGGTTGCAATTTGGGTATGACAGTCTGCACAGAGGGATATTAACAGATGATTTGTCATCCAAGACTCTTTGCTGATTGGACTCTTCATTATCTGATTGAAGCAGAAATGTTACTCATTTTTCGAGGGTAAGAAATGGTGTATTTTTTTTTCTAGAAAGACGTGTGTAGACTCTTAATAATCTTTCTTTTTCTATCAGCGAACAACAGAAAATGACAAATTTAACTAACATATTATCAGCAACTAGGAACTTTACATTCTGTAACCTCCTACCACGTTGTTGAGCACCTCCATTTATTTTCAACAGCATTGAAAAACATGATGCAATCCAAAAACAGCTTTCCTGCATCACCTTCCTGCACATTAACCACTGTGGCATACAAAATCTGATTGCCATATAGGCTAGCCTGCGAGAGATTAATTTTTTTTTGGACATGTCAAAATATTTTATCACATGAGTATCACAGCTTTCACATGTCATATTGCACATGTGCACAATGGCTACAGAAACAAAGCAAATGAGACTTAAATACTGTCGAAACAACCAAATAAAAGCGTAACTCACTCTTTTACAATGCTATGCAGATGCTACACTTCGTCTCGATCAGTTAATGCTTTGATATAAAAAAAAAACAACAACAATCTAAAATTAGATGGTGATGTCACGTAATGTAATGTACCTAGGTAGGATGCATCAGAACAATATAAAATTCCACATCATTGATCTTAATATATTTAAACCTTTGACATTGGGAGTTGATCATAATGGACAAACATACTGTAAAGAAATGACAGAACTTTACCTACAAAAGAATTGTCTTTCATTTCCTCAGGCTTACATCAACATAACACATTCATCATTACACCAGCATACATGGAAAAAATAGGAATCGATGTGAAAGCACCTCTAATATTAGCTGTTGGATTATGAAACGAGTGGTTACCGTTTGCTCTAAAGACGCAACAATCATTGTTCTGTGAATCATTTCCGATCTCTGGATGTTGTTGCGCGCTTACTTGACATTACTGATTTTAGTCAACTTCTAATTTTCATGTATAATTAACAGTGGCTGTTAGGGAGTCATATCAAGAGCCAAAGGCAATGTCACACTATATGGGATAGATGCAGTGCTGTAAAACAGAGTTTCATTTTTCCGGTTTTATTACAACATGGAGATTTGGACTTGGGATTATACATTGTATTTTGCATCTTTCCTTCCAACCAGCATAAATAACAGTGTTAGCATGAGGAGTTGTGGAAAATATAGACCATTGTTTTAACCCCGAGATTATGGAAAGTCTACCAATATTTCCAAATTGTGCAGGATTCATAACGCATTCTCAAGAAATAGACAGGGCAAAAACTTATTCAGTCTTGTGGTCTGTATTAAACAGCTCTTTCACATACCTAAAAAAAAAAAGTCAGGTAAGAAAAAAAACTAAAGAAAAACTGCAGTATGAAATGACCACTGCCGAAGTCTCGCTCTGTGTTGTAGCAACTTGAATAAACAGCTGATATGTCTCTGTAGAACAGACACTTTCCCTTTGAGCTATTCCACCTTCTGCGCTCACACTGAAATTATTCTTAAACATCTCATATTGTAAATAAATACTGGAACTTTAAGCCTTCTTCCTTCAGTAGTAATCTCCACACTGAAGATAGTTTTGGTTAGCTTTACCTGGTAAATCTTAGATTCTGGTGCATTCAGGGATTACAATTAGGCTTACTCTGAGTTTCTTACCAGCCAGTCACCGGTCAGAGCATGTCAAGGTCAATTCTAGACGCTGGCTACTAGTGCATCTGTAGTTTGCACATTTTAGGTCATAAAACCTAGGCATGTTGTTTAACTTCTATCATCTTGGATAATTTTTCCGATTTAAGGAGATCACAAACAGAAGTAATGGTAAGACCCAGCCTGTCTGAAACAATTTTTTTGGCTGCAGATTTGTGTAAGCATGCACAAATGCTTCTGTGGCTGAGTGTTTTCAGGACGGCACATCTATATATTTATATATAAATAGGACTGTGGGTTTTTAGGATTGCTATTCCAAGGTTTGATTCGTGATCATGCATCACTTAGAAACAGGCTGAGCATGAAAGAGTTCTGGCAATGACACACACACACACAAAAGAGATCTTTAGAAAAAAAAAAGATAAAAACGTTAAGCTAAAAAGGAGAAGAGTGACAGTAGTCACTATGGACAAGTAATGAGCAGAGAATGTTTCAAGACACAGCAGTGAAGTGCAGGAAATGCTGGACAGTTGAGGTATAACTTAACAGATCCCAGGGGAAAGTGGAAGGAAACTAGTGGAAATCCACTGATAAAAGAAGGGGGAAAAAAAAGACAGAAATAGCCTTGAAAATGTGGTAAAAAAAAGTGATTTAGAGGAACGGGCTGTGAAAGCACAGTGTGAATAAAGCAGTAGGACAGATATGAAAAAGAAAAGGGAGCATGGGAAAGAAGCAAAGAGGGGCTGAGAGAAAAAAAGGCAGTGTGTTTGGGAGAGCTTTGGTGATGAAATCATGAATGACCCCCCACCGTGGTCCTTCTTTGAGGAAAGCGTCCCTGCTCACATACACACATGAAAACCGATTTGAAGACAAACAAACACAAAGAAACAAAATGCCAGCTGATAATACTGAAAGGCACTCGCACAAACAGCGAAAACCTGAAACACCAAATCCTATCTCAGCTGCCATCCAAAGCTCCCACACTGTTCTCATGGCTTTCCCCCGATTTCCTTCCACGTCTTTTCTCCTCTCCGTCTCCCGTTACGCTAAACGTAAGGTGACAGTCCGTAGCCAGAGAAGGACGGACTGACATAGAGGGAGAGACGAGAACAGAGACAGAAAAACCAGAGGGCATGCAACCTCTTGACAAGAGCGGACAACGAGGGATAAAGAATGAAAAGGTTTTAAATGGACATATACCACAGCAGCCAACACGCCAGATTATTCAAATTTTGAGTCATACCTTTGTCTGGAGTATTCCCTCAACCCCCTAGCGGGTCCATGATGGCTAGTAGTATAGAGCAAGTAGCACCAATATCAACATACTTCTCAACTATGCACAATTGGATTTTTTGTTTCGATCTAAGCTATTAAAAGTTGTTACTGTTTCAAAGCTTCAAAAACAGCCAGTTTATTAATGAAGTGCAGCCAGTTATTGCACAGACAGCAAGATGTTCACCAGTAGAATACCCCCTCCCCCCACAACTACCTGTTGCTACAAGCTTTAAGTTAGCTGTATATGTTGGTCTAATGAGCAAAACAGCCTTTTAAAAAAATTTTTGCTCCATAAAAAAAGAGACAGTTGCAGCCTGGCTACCAGGGAGGCACCACCTATCTCTACAACATTGCTGTTTTGCAACAAACGTTGTCAGGGAGCTATAAATCTTAACTCACCTGTTGGTTAAATAAAAAGCCTGCAGAAGGCTCTCTACCAAGACAAATAACTATTAGCCTCTATTCTGCACAGCAAGCATGTTTACAACAGAACACCTGACTGGAGCTGGTATCGGAGACATTTTGGGGAATTAGAAAATAATTACAAGAAGACACAGTTTAAAATAGCTTTCAGATAATCCATCCATCCATAGTTTAAGGCTACTAGTAGTCACACATACCAGGCTGAATATGAGATAATTTAGAGGAGAGATATCCCTCTGATACATCACAGGAAAGCACATGAAATGCCGATAACCACGGAGCTTCAGATCTGACAGCTGCATCTAAATGTATAGTTGGTGTTATTCAAGATGAGATGGAAATGCGTAACTGCAATCACAGTTTCTTTTGATGCTTTTGGCAAGTTTAAGAGAATTTAAAATGAGACTCGACATTAATCACCATAAATTGATCAGCTTTTCTACGTCGAGAAGACATATAGTTTCTAGTTTTAGAGTGTCTAACAGTCAACAGTTAATCCATCCATCCATCCATCCATCCATCCATCCATCCATCCATCCATCCATCCATCCATCCATCCATCCATCCATCCATCCATCCATTTGGTTAACAGATCCAGCAAAGAAATACAGGCTTTCCCTTTCACAACTACTTCTCCAGCTAGTTCCAAGGAGACAGGCAAATACAGATAGGTCCACTGTTTACACAGCACACTACAATGCTTCCTGAATGATCCAATTGTGTCCGAGCTGCGCAGAATATACGTAGGTGTGAATGCACCCAAGACGCATTGAGGGTTGTTTTTGTCAGATCCCCTTCAAAGGTGACCTAGGAAATTTTTCTCTGCTTTAGTTAGGTACTTTCCTTCTTTGGAGACATTGAAGGACCACCCACTGATACTGACTCCTCTAGAGTGCCCCACACTACAGCACAACACGTCCACCGTGTGTTAAAAGAAGCAATACATCCACAACATGCAACGAGACGCACTCCAGATGTGCTTTCCCATTATAGCCTAGGCTAGCCATCCTTTAGAGGAAGCTCATTTCAGCAGCTTATCTCAAGGATACCATGGGACAGTGAAAGATGTATATATCTGGATCTTTACCCTTGCAGGAAATGCCGGGGATCTAGGGAGTTTGGTTGCCCAGTGCACATGTGTTGTTTTTTTTTTTTGGAGAAGGCGGGTGCTGCTTTGTAAGTAAGGAGTACCAGGAATATATTTAAAGAGCTCTTTAGACTCTGTATAACAAAAGCAATACCATGTCAACAGTAAGTCGAGCTTGTTTACAATCCAGGCTAGAGTCTGCTAGAGAGTCCAACCTGTCCGAGTTCCATATGTAGTGCCCACTGACAGGATCTCAAGATGTTGTCGTGGAGAAAAGGGTATTTAGTTAGGGAACCTCAGGATCACATGCTTCTGCAGTTGACATAGCTCTGTTTTAGCTTTTTAAGCTTGGAGCATGCACTGGACTGGTTTTCACCTAAGTGTGAAGTTGCTAGACAGAAGGTCAACTCCATTTTCTCTAAGGAAAGCAATAAGGTTGTTGATAAGTCTCTATCAAACTTTGGTGCAGGTGCATCAAGTTCAAGTGTTTAGCTATTGGAGTGCCAGGGGTGCTTGTCATGATTATCTGGCCTTTGTAAAACCAAATAATAAGGCAGATCCATATTCTCAACAAAAAGCCAAAAGGGTTCCTAATGAGAGTTGCCATTTGCCAGGGCTGCCCCTTGTAATCCACCCAGTTAATCATAGTTATGAACAACATTTCAAGTCATAGCCATGAAGAAAAATGGTGGCTGCTTTTGGAACCTTGCACGTGAGCTCCTCTAAGTCCTTGTAAACTCCAAAAACGAGGACTGCTTTTTGCAGTTTGCTGATTTGTCCTTGCCTCAGGAACAGGAGTTCAACAATCTATCTGAAAAATTATATATTTTTTAACTACTAAACAAAATTTGATCCCTGCCCTGTGATGGACAAAGTGTACTATACCTCTCATTGATTGACCGCTTGAGAAAGGCACAAGCCGTTAGTGAACCAACGCAGATTAAGAGGGTATAGAAGATAGATGGCCTTGATCCATCATTGTGTGATTATCCTATAATAGAAATATGCATTCTGGTGTGAATTGTTTTAAATTCAGATATGTATGTGTTAAAAATAAATCAGTCAAAAACCTTTTTGAATTGAATTTAAACACTTGTCTCATGAAAACATTCGGGATTATTATTTCTGCTCTCTTTTGACTCTTTTAAGTACCTGGCATTAGATCCAGGGTGAGGTGGCAAAAAGTGAACAGTAAATATGAGTCTTACAGTATATTCAAAATATGGTTGCCCTAAACCTCTCAAATCCTCTTATCAGACACACACAGAGGACTGAGCTACATGTTCTGATGTACAAACGACTGAATGCCAAGTTATAAAAAAACAACAGTGCACGGTCATCGGTGTGAAGTTTAATTAGCTTTTTAATGTTGTGCTTAGGCTTATCAAAGATATTTCTGGGTATTTAAATTTTGTCCAAATAGCTTTCTGCACACTCATATTATCTTCAAGACAGTAATCATGCTACAAAATGAATCATTTGATGGTCTGCAGTAAAGCACAGAGTCCTTACTACTTATATTAGTAACAAAAGCATAAGACAAATGTCAAATAAATAGCTAGAAAAAAAAAATCTCACCTCGTCTGAACGTCCTCAGAAAAATACATCTACCTCTGATGTAGAAAATTCAAACAGACAAAGAAACAAAAAGGGCTTACGGACAAAAAAAATCATTCTACTGTCAAGTTAAATAAACAATTTTTTTCCCGGCATTAAACACTCTTAAAACAACTGTCAGGTTTTTCTCTCTTTTGCTCGTGGCATTACAAAGAAATAAATATGCTCTAAACATATCTAAGGCATTGGTGTTTTAAAATTTCAGAGGCTATGTGTTCAGCTTTGCTCATTATTTGGAAATGATGACAGCAAACAAAGTACTGTGGCACCATTTCAAGGTGTCTGAACCTTAATTACATTTTTAATAAACTCCTTGGCGTATGTGCGTGTATGTGTGTGTGTGTGTGTGTGTGTGTGTGTGTGTGTCTGTTTATGGCCGCAAATTATACACATAAGTCATGTGTGTTTGTGTGCTTCTCTGCTCTTGCTAAAGGGTAATTTGCAGGCTCACAGTCTCAGCAATCCAGATGCAGATATACAGTGCACGCACACACACACACACACACACCTACACGCACGCACACACACTTTTAGATGACCAGATGCTACATGAGCCGTATCTGGTGAACTCTCAGATACGGTGATATTGAGGCTTCTAATGGCCATCATTAATCACATGATACTAAATCACTTTAGAGATACGAAACGATGAGGGGGGAAATAAAATGGGAAATGGGATGTAGGGGGAAAAGTTCAAATGAACCTAACGAAAAGTAAACGAAACACAAACCTTAGCTTCTTTGGAGTTGCAGCATTGTAAAACAATGTAAAATAATTAAAGATTCTTCTATAACCCAGCTCTAAACGAATGATAAAATAATAAAAAAAAGTTGATATTTCTTTTGTGATAAAACACTGTAATTATCACAAAATTATATCAATGTAAAGTCTGTAATTAGTACACCGGTGAAAGTTGTGATCTCATCCTGCTATTTTTGTATCTACCTGGAGATGATGAATAACATAATAATAAACAAAACAAAATCATTTTAAAGGTTTCACATTTACATTTAAATCTTCGCATCATTCCTTTTCAACATGTTGGCATCTCACCTTGAGCAATTTACTTTTCCATATGTATCACTTCACTAATGTACTGTCTGATTGGTGGTTAGGACATCAGAATATCAAAGCAAAATATTTTCTGGCATTCGTTGAGAACAAAAATATGCTACTAATTAGGAATACACACTATGTACTTGTTTCTTTGTTTTGTTTTAATCCATATCATAAATCACAGAAAGATACACTGTCTGAGAATTTCATTGTACTGTGTGATACTGTCATCTACAGCCTTCTACAATAATTGCCCCCCGGCCTTCTCACTGTTTATGCTGGCACGATACACATCGAGCCTTATTTATTACCATTCCCATTGTTTTCAATCTCTTACTTATTTATTTGACTGTGGATATGGGCAAGTTTAAGGAAGAATCTATTTTATTGTAGTCATTAAATGACTTATGAAACTCAACATACATCCACATTATTTAAAAATGGTGTTCTCCAATTTTGAAAAGTGACAAGGAAATACATCACAGTTATATCCTGGGAAAAATAATAAATTACAGCTAAAAAAGTTTCAAAATACTCTAATCAACATAAAAAAGTACAAATAAAAAAGTGCTTCAGTTATTTATATAGCATTCAAATAGGCTAGCAACCAAAGCTAAATCTAAAGTTAATTTTTTTTATACCCAGAAAGTAAGTAAGAAATAAGTAAGAAGGGTGCTCTATGTAAACAAACTGAAATCTTGTAAAATGTTGATTATGAAAGACTTTGTTAGCAGTGCTTCCCACTGTGATTCCTGCGTTCAATCTGAAATTGCTAATTTAGTAGCCAGAGATAAATATCAGCTGGAGACAATTAAGGTTTTCTGTCAACTCTTTGCTGTATACTTAAAAATGTATGTCAGCAGGGTTTGGATGTAAAGTGTTCCCTTTAAATGTAGTTAGCATTACTAGGTCAGTTTTCAACTGTCAAAAACTGGAATAGTTCACAAAGCTTAGTGGAGCAACAGGTATAGATAATGAGCAAATCCCCACCAACAGTCAAAATGATCAGAAAAATGCTGAACAAATCAATCAACTATTCATTTTTTTTTTAGCTGACTCCAGTTACCTGCTTTTTATTAATTCAATATTACTTCCTCAGTAATTGCACCCATAAATATATAAAGTGTTATTTGCCAACCCTAAAGTGAAGTAAGAGTACAGCCTAACTTATAATGATATACAAATAAAAAAAATGGAAGATACAAGTAGTGTGATTTTTATATTGACCTTTTCTTCCACCGTTGCCAAACTGGGGTTCCTGTTGAAGGTAAAATTATATTTGGAGCTGCCCCTAAATGATGCAACAGTCTGATATGTTTTATATTTGTGTTGCACATTCTTTCAGAACACCATGCTGTGACCTTGCAAGCCTGAACGCCTTCTGCGCTACTGATAAAAAAGCTGTCAGATAACGGGCTGTTTGTCTCATCTGATCATTGGGTCAAGCCTGTGGTTGCTAAAGCTGCAAGCCTCCGTTTTTATTTTGATCATCTAGCTTTCCTCTTCTGTTTTATTATCCAAGACGACACCATTGCTATGGTTTCTCACATTACCAGCTAAAGCTTTAACATAGTTTATTAAGATTTTACGTTGTAAGCCAATGCACAAAAGGGCAAAGTTGTGAGCGGAAAATTATATTGACTTTCTATTTTCTTTCCTTTTTTTCAATAAAACTATGACATGGGTGGCATGCAATAGTTTTCACTCTCCTTTAATCACTCCCTAAATTATTTGCTTTACTTAAAGCATTTGTTTGTATCTCAACTAATCTTTGCACATCTCGGGATGGAAATGTTTGCTTTTTCTTCTAGGCAATACAACTTTACCATATCATTTACAAGTTTTTCTACTGATTCCAAAGTTGATTTAGGTCTGATTTAGGATGTTGACTAGAGAGCACTAACATATGAACATGTTTTGATCTTCATCATTTAATTTTAGCTCTGGTTGTATGTTTTCAGTTGGTGCCCTACTGTATGGCGAACATCTCCCCCACTCTAAAGACAATTGCAGCCTTTAACAGGTATTGTTTAAGGAATGTCTTGTACTTAGCTCCATTCATTGTCCCGGCCAGCTTCCAGGACCCCACTGAAGAGGAACATCCCATAGCACGAGGCTACCACCACCATGTTTTACAGTAGGGATGGTGAAATCATGGTGATGTGTAGTGTTTGTTTTTAACCGCAGGTTAAAAAGTTTACTTTTAGTCTCAACTGACTAGAACACCCTTTTTGAAATGTTCACTGTTAACCTACATGGCTTGTGGGAACCTAAAATTAGGAATTCCTTTCACTTTCTTTCCTTAATTAATTCATTCCTGCTACTCTTCCTTAAAGGTCAGATTTGTGGATTGCTCAACAAACTGCTGAACAAATTTTTTTACACCCGAGCTGTTGATCTTGCTAGCTCCTCCAGAGTTACCATGGTGCTCACTGCTGGCGGCCACATCTTAGTGGAATGTACAGTTGACCCATATTCTTTCCTCTGTAATTTTAAGGATTTATTCTGCAATAATAGCAAGCTCTTTGTCAAAAGGATTTGAACTCTATTATGCTCCTACAGAGCAGAGTTTTTGATTCTCTTTTCAGTCACGGCCATGAATGAAATGAATCAATCCGGTCTACCATTTACCAGTAAGAATGAATAGACAGTGTAATAAGATATTTAATAGACACTGTATGACACTAGGTTTCTATAACAGCACTGAGTGGTTTTTGGTGTGTGGCAAGACCAAAGGTTGCACCCATGTCATTAGTTGTTCAGACGGTCGAACACACCCGGTTCCTAACCCTTTTAACAACATTGAGCCAAAACACATCAACCTTGAATTTCACCCAACAACCAAAAAGCACACAACTGCATGGGTTCCTGCCGAGTGACTAACTGCAGTGTGTGAGAGTGAGCACGTCACATAACCGCTGTGTGACCGCTAAATGACAGGTTTTGATACCACTGGGGAAGGTTCCCAGGTCAGATTGTACAGATCAAATTTTGAGTGGGGTTTATGGGTGACCAGGAGTCTTTTTTTGCTTTGGCATACGACTTTTTAAGAGATAAATATCATCACCGATGCACAAATGCACTTTATTTAAACTAAAGGATTACTTGCCTGTGACAGTTACTGTCGTAAACATTTTGTGTGTCTGACACTGGAGACTGTTGTCTGTTTTACCTAGATATGGTCAATGCACTTAGCAAAAAACTAGATAAAATAAAATAAATCAATACCATTTTTTTTTTAAATCTGAGATCAGGAGTTGATTGAGGTGGAACTCAATCCCTTTAATGTTTCTCACATAAATTTAACTGATGTACCTAAAACAAGCTCCTCATTGAGTAGTTCCTCCTTTCCAACAAAACTAAGGTCGTGCAATGAGAAATGGGTGGCAATGAGAACAAACAAAGTCATTTCCCAAAGGGCTGCACTTTCAGCTCATGACTGAAGACCCGGAGTGAATGTCAACCTGAAAGGACTTAGAGGGCCCTTAACCCACTGGAGAAAAGAAGCTGATGAGAGCAGAAGCAGTGCCACGATCACTCCAAGCAAGTCAGATAGAGCCTGCAGAGATGAGCATCTAGCTCATTACTCGGGTAGACCTTAAAAGCTGTTTACCTCATACTTCTTTCCTTTCACTATATTTGTTTTAGTTGACCAGTTGCTTTGACGTATCAAGATAAATGTTAAGCTATTGTCTCAGATTATGTCACTACATTTGTTGACATATCAAAAAAAATTTTTTTTACTTGTGTCAAAATGTGAAGAAATGAACCTAATTCTACCATACCTGTTATAAATGTAGTATGTAATGCTATACCCCTACTTTTTACATTACATATTTATTAGGATGAAGAACAGAGTAGTTAATCGTGCTGAGATGCCACTGTCTTGTATTTGTTTCATTCTTAATGATTGTCTGATAATCTGAGGTTGAGAGTTAAATGTTCTGTGTAAAGTCTAAGAGCTCCAGCCAACAATGAAATGAGCATTAGTGAACTTATTCAGAAATGCTGTAGGTTAAACACCCTTTGGATGCAAAAAGCAGAGGTAAGTCAATCTTCATTCGTGAGATAAAGCAACACTATTGTCAGCTCAACGCAGCGACATCTGTGTATATCTGTGTACTGTTTAGTGAAACTGTGAAGTTTGTTGATGTATTTCTCTGGCGAAAAAACGTATCTGTTTTGATGCAAGGTTACATGGATTGATATTACCGGCTATATTCATCTGCCTCATCAGCTTCAGCTTGTCAATCTACCCTAAACCTGCCAAGAGTTGAGTGAACTTTTGGATTTCACGATAGGCTGTCATCTATGCGTCATCGCCTAAGATTGTGCTTCTCTTCCAGGTCTCACAGTTGCTTGAAAATTATCTCGGCAGACTGTCAATAAAATGGATTGATACATTTGGAAACATGATTTTATGTGGTAACACGTATGTTGTTTCACTGTCAACCAGCAATAAACTCTTATTTATCGGCCTCTTGAGAATACGTTGATTTAATGTCTGCTAATGTGGTGTTATGTCCAATACATACAATTTTAAACCTTTCTGCCACAGGCAGGGGAAGTGTTACCTTTAACAAGTACCCTGAATCGCACTTAAAGAAAGTGCAAGCTATTCCTTCAAAATCCAGTCTCCATATGCAATTGAAATGTGACAGTTGAAAAGGTCTCTAACACATATCTCAACAAGATATATCTAAACACAACATTTGCTCTGGCTCACCACACAAAAATCTGCTTTTGAGGAGTATGTTCAGCCTAAATTGCTTTCAAAGAGAATTACAACCAAGCCGAACAGTTGCTATGTTCAAACACAGTTTTAGTAGCCATTAAACCAAGCATCAGATGAATAATGACATCCTGCATCATATTACCCCTGCAGCTTTCAGCCTATGACACCAGTATGTATTCAAATAAATCATGTTCCATTTACACATGGGGCCATTAATCCCAGTTTAATGGCTTGGCTTTTTCATCTGATTTCAGTTTCAATAGCCTGTAAAACCCTTTACCTATAATAGAGAAGAGGAATAAATATTCTTTGAAAGGGCAAATCTCTTGTGTTTTAAATGGCACATATTGCCCTTGACATTGCTATATTGTGAATTGTGAATTGGATGACACGCCACTCAACAGCTTCCTGTATACAAAGGATTATCTAAAGATATGGAAGGTTGTTATGTAGAAGGCTCAAATGAATAATTCATTTATGTTCAAACTGCAATGGACAGCGAGTCTCTCATGTAATGTGTCCCGAGCCTGGAAACGAGTCAGACCACTGAGATTGAATTCTGTAATGACACAAGTGGGTAGATCTAATAAGCTCTTCTAGTACCTTTTTCTTAAAGGGTATTTGATGCTGGAGGTGTTTGATGTTGGGCCGTCATTAACCTGGAGGTCAGAGGATTAAGACAGGAAGGAGAAAGAAGGAATTTGCTGCACTTGGTGGTTTAATTTAAAATGGTCAGTGTAACAATGGACTTTTAGAAATCCCAATTATCTTACTAACGACTTCAAGGAGAATATAAAACCAAATCACAGCCTCTTTATAAAAATTTGATTACAGTCACGTTGAGTGGTCCAGATTAAAGGAAGCAACCTTTTTGTTTGTCAAAAGTAAGCTTCATCAAGCACACAATAACACACGGCATCCGCACCACAAACACATTCTCCAAACAGCTTTGAGCACTGCGTAATGTTGGAGCTGTAATCATCTTCAATGAAAGATTACATTTCAAAGACAGATATTGGGTCTCTTCCTCTCATTGAGTTTCAAATAAACATCAAGCCCACCTATAAGCTCTAGCTTTGATATCAAAACTGCCAGAGACAGCTGCAATAACACGCTGGTGGATGCTTTGGTGTGTGCAGGTTTTTTTTTTTTCATTGACATGTAGGCAGATATGCCAGAAAACCTTTATGTCTGTGAAGTACTGTAGTTATTCTAGTAAGTAGCACATCCACCCATTCCACTTTGTAAAGTTAAAAACATAGATCCACCTTCTGTAGCTGCTTAATGGTGCGGTGAGGGAGCGTGTGGCTTCGATGTCTGCTTAGTGGCAGTAGAAGAAATCTGCAACGAAGAATTTGCCTTATGGGAGTCTCCAATTAACCTAACACACACGTCTTTGGACTGTGGAACAAAGTTAGAGTATATGGAGTAACGTGCATCAGGAGCAAATGTAAAATGTAAGGACTTCCAGTCTGGCTTTAAACCTAGCACCTTTGTTGGAAGGTAGCAATGTTAAAGACTCTTCAATAACCAGATCAATGTTTCAACCAAAACTCACTTTGATTGTGATTTGTGTCATAGGCCAATACAAAGTAGCACATTATTTAGAAGTGGAATGGAAATTACAGATGCTATTCATTCAACACGCCCAGTTGTTGTTCAGAGTTTTGTTTGCTAATAAAAATAAAATCCAAGTAAAATCGGACGGACGGACGGACGGACAAGTAAAATCCATCAATCTGTGTTTGTAATTTATAAAAAAAAAAAAAAAAAATTTCGAGGTTCGAGGGGCGTGAACACTTTTCCAAAGGAGTGTTCTGATGTCTTTTTACCTTCAGGGTGTTCTTTTGTTTTCTGTAAGAGAGAGTGTATATCTATCTCCCTGGGAGTGTTACATGTCTAATTGCTGTACACTTTAATAATTTACACGTATTGGTCTCTTATGCCCATCATTAAGAAATGGAGCAATTATTCCCAGTCGCATGTCATGCTGCATGAAGATGCGTGTGTATGTGTGTGCACATGGTGATGTGTCTGTTTGTTTGTGCGCCAGCTCGGGTGAGCTGATACATTCTTGATAACGTGTCTAAGTGTGTGCATACAATTAGGGCCGTTTGCTAATGTACGTTGTAGGGTTTGTGCGTGGATGAGCTAATGAGTGCACGTGTTGGTGCATACGCATGTCTATGTACGTGCATTGCTCCGGTGGATGCGTGTTCACTGCACCTTCTCTGACCATTAAGGCAAGCGTGCATTATTCATTTCGGCCTGCCAAGATCATTATCAACAAGATGAACAGCAGGAAATGAAGGGCCGAAGGAACAACTGAAGAGTGTTTCGCTAGTTCCGATAAAAGTCACAGCATTTCACCTTTCGTCACCAATTACAGCCAAATCAAGCTGGATTTCCTCTAACTCTGTTTATCTTATCACCTGAACACAAACAGTGTTTGCACTCATCTTAAACCTACCTCTGGGTAACGCTGTGAAAGAGAATGTTTGCTGTTGTGAAATCAGATCAGATGAACTGAATCACTCTCAGTAAGACATGAAATCAGAAGTACCCGAGGTGAAACATTTTCTAACATTTCACTGCATATGTTTTGTAATTTATTCATCTATTTATTTAAATATTTGTTAATGAATATTGGTGTATCATGCCTAATTGAAACAGCTTAAAGTTTATTGAAAATATTTACGCATATATAGCTCAGGATTCTAAATAATTAGTTATGAAATACATCGGGTTATTGAATAAAATGCCACATGCTCTTTGTTGTGATCTGTTTGTTAACTGAACTCAGGAACACTGATTTTTACTGAGCTGAAATTAAATTAAGGGTAGAGTTGGTGATTCTTCTGGAAATGCAAGTAAGAAACGTGTCCCTTTTTGAATAACTGTGCATGCGCAAGACCGTCTTACCCACTATTCCACTCTTTAGGAGGATTGAGTGAAAAAAATCTCCCAAATCCACTCTGGTCTTATTTCTTTCTACTGATGCCTTCCTTTTCTTCTAATAAATTTCTTGCAACTCTCAGGAATTTTCAAAGTATTTGGTGAGAGTAGTGGCACTACAATGAATGGCCAACACTGAAGCTAACTGATACATAAACACTAGAAGTGCACATGCGCATCCAGCAAGAAGAAAATAACGAGCACGTACACTGACGTTACGTCAATGTGTCAGAATGATTGGCATGTGGGACAATTAATAGATTTGGTGATACCCCAGGAACTCGAGGGACAAAAGGGGCGTGGCCAGAACGAGACATGAAGGCATCTGATTGGTTCTTTCCAATCAGACCGAATGATAGGATTGGTCAGAGTTTTTGCAGGCCTGCAGCTTTCACAGAGATCTATTTCTTAACCTCCTTTTTCTGAATACATAATGTAGTGACTAGGGTCAAGATGAAAAGACCATTTCACCCAATATAAGTATAAGTGTATAATATGGAATTTAATTTACTTGAACTGAAACAGGTGCAGTTTTCATAAACAGACTTCACCGTTTGGTCAAACTGTAATGGAGTCGTTTAGATCCTGCCTTTCAAACTAAAGTTTCACCATTCACATGATCAACATCATATATATATATATATATATATATATATATATATATATATATATATATATATATATATATATATATATATATATTAGTTTTTTTATGCTTTTTCCCAGCAGTTTCAGTATTGTAAGTTATCTTATTACCTAGAAAATAAAAAGGAGATCACTTTATATTTGCATTTTTCATAATTAATGTTGGCAAAACAATAATTGTAAATGTTTTAGCTTTTTTTATGTAAAGGCTTTTGTGATACATGCAGATCATTGACAAAAAAAAATCTAAAACATTGTTGCAGTGTTAAAAGCCCGTGCCTATTACTAAATAGAGGCGAATAAGTAGAAACTTCTTTGACAATACAGAAATAACTGCATAAAATGTGTTTGCTGTCAAACATTGAGGATGTTCTTTGAAACCACACAGTCATTTTTTGCCCATTATCGTTTTTCATTTGCTTTGTTATTTCAAAACATTACCTTCAAGACTTGAGTCATATTGTGGTAATGAATTGCACACCCAGAACAACAGTGCAATGTTATCATTAATTTCTATGTTCATTTCCCAAAAGTGTTTTCACAGTGTCCACTATCTCTCCCTTCATTGTAAGTCAGTAATATGAAATACCATTTGGGAAATCTGCCTGAAGCAAAAGTGAAAGAGGTTAATTATTTCTTAATGAGCTTTAGAAAGATAATACAACAGGGCTGCATGGCCAACGCAGTGTTTCTTCAAATCAATGTTTTCAGTTTCAAAAACTACTTGAAAGATAAGATGGACAAACTCAGGAGAATAGAGAGAGAATTTAGATATGTTGCAGAAAATGCAAAAGACGTAAATGGAGAATCGAGACAGATATTCATGGTTACTATTATTAATCCTAAAGACAACAAATAAAATTAGTCTCTCACTCCCAATGCCAAACGTCCATGATGCAATTTGCAAAAAGATCTTGGTGAATTTGTGGGATTACACTGGGTAAACATCTGCTGTCATCACAACGCTGGCCGTCAAAGAAACAACCCAGGCGTAAACATGCTGAGTGATGGCAGACTTTTCTATCAACAGAATCCTTTTAGAGAGGACACTTAATCCAGTTCTTGGATGTGGAAAAAAAAAAGAGCTTTATTCCAGCTTTTATTTCTCTGCAGTTCCATTGTGTACCACCTGACAAAGGGGGAAATCATTGCTTTACACACACACACACACACACATCCTTGATTAATGTACAAAGTGTACATTGTAAGGACCGTTTCTGGCCTTTCTATTTCCTCAACCTAACCCAAGCCCTAACTCTAGCATTTATAGGTTTATACCAAACCAAAACCTGAGCCTAATTGACACCATTCTCCTAAATCTAATCTCCAGACCAGAATAAAAGTGAGGATTGACAAAAGATCCTCACTTTACATCAAAGTCCTCACTTTACTAATAAAATGAGCAAAAAGTGTTGTCGCTCGACTGCACGTACAAAATCACACACACACACACACACACACACACACGAGTCATTTTAGTAATTGTTTCTGCGCAGGCATGGGAGAATTTCGCAGAAATAAAAAAAAAATAGTGAAAAAAAACTCAGTTTTGCAGAATTAAAAAAAAGTCTAACATGACATCTTTTTTACACTCCGACCAAAACATAAACATAAAATAATCACTTGGTAAATATACAGCAGTAGCTTTATCAAAGTACTGAATGGTGTGCTTCTCTGCATAATAAGGTGATAAAATGTGATTAGTTGGGCTTGTATTGTTTTTAAGTGACCCAAAATGTGTCCTAGCATCCACATTTGTCTCTGTTATTACTGAGGGAAAACTGCAGTTGTCTTTTTTTCAGCCAGATTCACAGCAACAGTTAAGAGAGGGGACTTTCTACTGTTACAATGCACTTTATACAACCAAAGGTAACTCTGATTATTCTGGCACTTTCTCCGGCATCTCATTGAAAATATTTTAAAGTGGAGGAACTGTATGATGACAATTTTAGCTGTTTTAAAAGGGTAACTTTTTAAAAACCTTGTCATGACTTGAGTTCAGCAACCGCTCCACGTCTATTTGTGAGTAAGATTAGTGAGGAAAATTACATTTTGTTGACAACAAGAATGGCAGTATCCTCAAAAACACATTTTTGAAGAAAAAAAAAAAACTGAAAAGACAATATAATTGTTTCCCCATATGTCAATGTACTGCAATTTGTAGTTGTTTGAGTCTCATAAACTGCTGCATCAATCCAGAGTTGGGTGGAGGATCAGGCTGGGGAAATGCTGAGGTAAAGAAGCACAGGTTGCTTTAAAACTGGTCTTAAGCTTTTCAGCATTGCTGGCTCTCGCGTCTCTAAAATCCCCTAAGAGAATACCTTATAGCTACAAGTTTGTTAGCCAGTCATCCACAGCGACACCATGATCAATAACTAGGTACTGGTTCGATGGCATGATAGTCTCCAAATCTATTTAAAATATAGGGGACTAACACCAGTAGATACCCTGGCTCCTTAATCCTTATTTTTTGGGACTCTATATAATGTTCTAATTTTGTAGTCCCTGGATTTTTATGTTTTAATTAGATTTTGAATAATAAATAAATGCCTCAAAAGTATCACCACGTAGGATGAATCTAGAATGAAATTACTCTGGTTGAGGAGTAATAATAATAATCGTGATATCAATAATTTTTATTTTTCGTGGCCACATTGTACTTTCCAATCAAAAGTGCCGTGGGGAGGGGTGGGCTGCTACTCTGCGGGAGCAGTCTGGGGCTCAGGGTCTTGCTCAGGGAGCCTTTCCTGGACACAAGTGCCCTGCTCTCTCGACTAGGCCACCACTCTCCCACTGAAAGCAATGCACTTTCTGCTGATATTCTACATTTCTGTAGCACACTTGTACTGCAATCATTTCTTAAAAGCATTCTCCAAGTATAACAAAAGGCATGAGTATTCCCTAACTGATTAATGTCACATATTGTTTGGTTGAAGTTGCAATCATATTTAAGAGAACAAGAGGCAAAAACAGTGTCACGGGCTAAACGAGATTGAAACAATGTAGTGAGGCAGATTTAATATGGAGGAAGAGAAAGACCAAAAAAAAAAAACTGAAATAAAATAAATCCCACAAGCTCTTGGCTTTATAACTGACAGAATATCAAAAGTGTTACACTTCCTGGAACTCCCCGACAGATAATTAGATTTGCTCTGAGTGTGTTTATTCCATGTGTGTCACTCCTCTTTTCCACAAGTACGTGGTTGCGTGCTGACTGTTTGACACAAAGCCTTTACAAATAACTGAGATTTCACTGGTTGCACACACATGCAGGCTTCATTCACGCACACTTCAGAGCACCGAGTCGGCCCACATTTCTGTCCGGCCAAGACCAGCATCCCTGTGTTTTTCCACAATAAAAGTGGCTCATTCGACACAGGAGCTTGTGTTTGTGGGAAACTCCTTTCATCCACCCACCGCAACATGTGTGCATAAGTCCGTGTGAGAACGCATGTGGTGGGGGTGTTTGAGTGTCTGCTAGTCCAGGAGGCACTGTTTGTTTATCTGAAACGCAAGATGTCTCACTCCCTATATGCGATTCTGTGAAACTTGGAGATCGGCCTTGTTTTATTTTGTCTCAGCTCTCGGTGAAGGGAAAATTATTTTTTCAGATACCCACAGCCACAGTCCAGCTGCCTTCTCTCCAGACCAACATCCTTGTAAATCTGTATTAGAGCAGCAATTATTAAAATAGCGTCTTTTATTTACTCAAGCAAATGGACTTCGTTTGCTAATTGGACTAAAGCTTTTGCCATAACGTTTCATCAGACGATACTGTGAAGACCAAAAAGAGATGCAAAAACGTGTGGGCGTACATGATACCTGGTAGAAAAAGGAAACAGGGACGGACAAGACTCAAAGGATTCATAAACACTGAAAGGGCCCCCAGATACTCAGGCGTAATGCATTCTGTGAGCCCCGCAGACCCTTCATAGTCGAGAATACCAAAGTTCTACATTTCCCACACTTTCTGCCAGTGGGACAAAGCGGGGGAATGGATAGTAGCATGTTTGATGAGCTAGTTGAGCACCTGGAGCGAATCTTTCTCCAGCGGACACCAACAGAGAGGGGCTGGGACTGCCTGTCTGCCTGCCTGTATCAAGCTCGGTGTCACATAAAAAACAGTGCAATGTAAAGCCTTCTTCCCACCAAGCCGTTTATGGTGTGACACAGAATACGTGGTCGTAAAAATTGAGCTCTGTGCGTACCTGTCCGCATGGAGTCCTTGCCGACGGAGTCTGCCCGAGTCCATGTGGTACCCAGCTGATGTCCGCGCAAGTATGTGGGAGCCTTACGAATACAACTGCCTAACCGTTAACCGCTAACAATGCTAAAGTAGGAATTTGCATGTTGGCTTTCTATTGGAACTAAAACTAAAAAAGTTACTTCACAACCTTTAAGATTTTTTCACCTCTAGTTCAAAGATATTTAGTGGTTGAACGTAAATTGGATAATCACACTTACAACACATTAAATACAGTAAAATGAATACAATAATTATGTTGTTATAAGAAGAACTGCTATTATTCATTTAACTAGCATTCTCCACCAAAAATATGTTTTTTTTTAAATGGCATTTAATTTCAGAACAATTATTCAGCTGGGAAGACAAACTTATCTACATTCCAATCAGGGATCCCAAACACTGTTCCAAAATAAATGTAACTGAATAGTTTTTTACACTTTGCAATGTTGCAGCTGAGTCGAGTATCGGACGGCTTAACTAGAACTGCTCAGCTTCCTGTTTCACTAGGGTATAAATATGAGTTGAAACAGAGACCATGTCTCTCAGCCCCTCTTCAAAAAGGGTAAGACAATTAAATGTTTGTTTGTCTTCATACAGGCAATGACAAAGTAGCTACTTACTTAAACTTGCCCAGGTCTTCATTTCAATTTGTATAAATGCATTTTTTACATCTTTACCAGGAACGCCAATAACTAGTGGGACACGTTAGGACCTTAACAGGACTTTTACAACTGTGCTGCCAATATCATAACTAATAATCATTGTGTTTTATTTTTTGTTCATATAACTTGTGTTACAGTTGAAGTGGCTGCTGTCAGGATCTCTAGCCCATTTTGTTTTCTCTGAGGGTATCCAAAACGGTTTTCTTGGCGTAATATTTGCGCACAACAGATTATGTACAACTCAAGTCTAATCAAAACAATTCCCCTGAATCATAGAAGGTGGTTTCAATAGCGAATGTTAGGAGTAACTTTAAATGAAGTAGAAAACAAAGCCTGTAAAACATAATGCCCCTAAATTCCTCTCCTGTTTGGACTATATAAAAAAATATATTACTGGTGCTGAAACAATTTGAATAATAATAATAGCTTTAGTCTTTGTAACATCTATTTTAGCTAAAGATGATATAGGATTTTATGTTCTTCTTTTTTTTTTCCACAACGCTACCCAATTCCCAATAGGAATCCACCAAGGATAATATAAACTGTACCCGGGAGTAAAAATGGCAGAATATTTCCCTCTCTCCTAATTTTCGCAAAAAGCATTAGCAGAGTTCATTTCTGAAGCACATGTCGGAGGCATATCATGCTGCCTGTATGCTATTATCAGTTTAATAAGTCAGGGAGTGAGTGAGAAACAATCTCCTTTAGCAGACCAGATTAGTTTGGCTGCATCAAGTACAAATTGCCCCCATAGACTAAACAGAGGAGGCAATTTTATCACGAAGCATGAAATTATGTTAGAGCCTAGTCCATTACACACATATGCGTATGGACATATGCAAGGGAACATAAAGCATGGATATGAAAGCCGGGCGTACTATAGTCAATGTTTTGTTCATGGATAGATTCATTTGAAGTTTGATCTGCTTCGAGTGAAATCTGCCCATCTTTTTATGTAGAAATGGACCTATTTTTTAACTTTAACAAAACGTGCTGTGATTGAGATGAGGGAGATTGTGAATATCTTTAAAAAGCGGAAATATTTTGATATGACACATGACATTTTTAATGTTAAATTGCCTCGGGCTGTGGCAGAAAATGAAATTTAATAACGATAAATGGCATTTCTGTTTTGGATTCTTTCTGCTAGTCATGAAAATGTCTAAAAGTAATAAGGAAAACGTCAGTCATGCTTCAGAGGTTTGCATTATTTTTTTTAGCTGACGCTGACATTTTCCCTCTGTGGGTTTTACATCTTGTTTATGGGTGTAAAAGGTTTAGTTTTCGTCTAAATAGTTACATGTGCCCACTGAGCTCTGAAGCTGATGAACAAAAAGGCTTTTAGATAAAATATACAAATACACTGCACCTGCCATGCTTATTTGAATTACTGATGTGTGAACAGCTTTACAAAGACAATCTTCTATTGAAATGATCCCACTGAACATTTTTGGAAAAATCCAAGCTTTAACAGGAGTATGGTCTTTCACTCTGGAAAAATTAAAAGACTTTCATAAAATCACTGGGGCAACAACAGTTGTAGCGCCTCAACGATCTTTATATACATAAGTCAGGGGCGTGGTGGCCTAGTGGTTAAAGAGCAGGTCGCTTGCATCCTGGAGAGGCTGCAAGGTTCCTGGTTTAACACCCACAGACTCCCAACATGGGTCCCAGAATGCTCACCAGGGCCCAAGCAGTGGCAGCCCACTTCTCTTCAAGGGATGGTTTAAATGCAGAAGACAAATTTCTTTGGAATTTATGTTGCAATGGCAACAAATATGCTGATTAATATCTATCTATATATATATATCTATCTATATATATATATATATATATATATATATATATATATATATATATATATATATATATATATATATATATATATATATATCTATATATATATATATATATATATATATATATATATCTATATATATATATATATATATATATATATATATATATATATATATAGATATATACACAGTATATATTTGTGTATAGATAGATAGATAGATAGATAGATAGATAGATAGATAGATAGATAGATAGATAGATAGATAGATAGATAGATAGATAGATAGATAGATAGATAGATAGATAGATAGATAGATAGATAGATAGATTAGAAACATTTGTCTCACTTAACAGTACTTGTGATGAACCTTTCAAAACACTTTTTTTGGGGTTCTAAATGCATCTGACTGAACTAAGTGTGGCACACTTAGTGTGCCATGCGTGGCTTGACGGGTTACCAGAGGCGGACAGTTGCACCTCTCACAAACATCTGATATTTGGATCTTTTTGCAGAGACATCTCCACACAAATATTCACAGACTGAGCATATTTTCATATCTGACCATCCACAGTTGTTTGACGTCAGAGAACAAAACTGCTCAACCTCACTGCTGGACACTGAGCCAGAGGAAATAGTTTCTGGTCAAAGTCCTTTTCCCCCTCTGTCTCTCTCGCTCTCTCTCTCTCTCTCTCTCTCTCTCTCTCTCTCTCTCTCTCTCTCTCTCTCTGTCTGTCTCTCTGCAGTACACACGGATACCCACGGGGATTATTAAAGGGCAGAGGCAATGCAGAAATTTCTTTCTCACTGGGCACTAATCAAGAGGGCACAGACCTTTAGCTTGTTGGATGTAGGAAACAAGGGTGCAAGCATTGGAAGCACTGCAGAGAATAGCACCGCCTTGCCACTTATTCTGTGTATATGCTTGTAACCGTGCAGCACAAGGTTACATGTTTTAATTGGTTGAAAAAAGGAAGAGGTCAGTTGTGACAGAACACAGAGAGAAACACGTAAAGAATCAAAGGGTAACTGTATGGAGCCTTGCAGACAAGAATGGTAGCGTTAGCAAAATGGAGCACAGTGCCAAAATGTTTAGAGCAGCAGTGCCAATTACCAGATGTACTTCATGTCTTCTGTTTCCCCTCTGTAGAACATTTGAGTGAATTGAAGCTGGAGAAGTAAAGAATTAATTGGATTGGGAGGAAGTATTTTGGAAGGCTAGAAGTGATGCTCAAGCTGTTAAAGTTTTGTCCAATTAGCTAGAAGTCCCTAAAAAAATTATTTTTTAGTGACAGAAACGTGTCAGTTGTAGGTTGACCAATTCTCAACTCCTGTTTTATCATACAACTGTCTGTTCTTTGTGTTTTGCTCTTTTTTAGCATTGTTTATTATCTGTATAATTGTGTTTCTGTCATTAATTATTTTTCTTCTTTTTTGATCATCATGATTTAAGTTGTTTATTCTTCTTAGACCCTTATTTTCTTACCTACCTGTCTTCAGTTTTGCTGGTTTATTCCATTTTATTTGGTCAATCTTCCTGTGTTACTGTTACCCCTCTTTCACACATACTCCTTCATCCATGGGTTCTCCGTTACATCATGAATAAAAGCCATTCTAGTCAACGGGGCATTTCACACACGCTCCGTGGTGCTACGGCATGACCGAGAACCCTCCTCCGTTGTCCGTCAGAAATACGGATTAAATCTATTTGAGACGGATGACGGAGCGAAATGCGTCAATTTCTAAAAAAACAGATGAACCAGATGGGAAGTCATACGCAGGAAGTGTAAAGCACATCCGGTATTATTTCAAAATAAAGGTGTGAGGGGGCGCGGCCGTGTGGATGTATGAACGGACCCAGTTTGGATTTCTGCAATGAAAGGACGGAGCACAGAGGAAACCTAGACAGTGTGAAGCCGGCTTTACAATCTGCTCCCCTCCTGTCTCCGTCAGGTCACTGCCCTCTCTCTCCTTCAGCCTAATTACCCCTACACTTTCCACCTGTGCCTAATTACTCCACCTGCCGTCTGCTTCTCCTCTATTTAGTCAGCCTGTTTAGCCACACTCATTGTCAGGTCCTCTGTCATGTCACCCTGTTCTGGTCTGCTCGTGTTTGCTTCCTGGTCCTTGTTCTCCTCTGCCAAGATCGTAAGTCGTTTTTCCATTAATAAATCACCGGCATCATCATCGTGTGACTCCCAAGTATTTGTCTGCATTCTGGTCCAACAACAACAACTGGAAACCTGACAGCAACAGCGGCACACAAAGAGGTTGCACCATGTTATATTACTGTGCTTTGTGAAAGTATTCTGGTATTTACTTTTTACTCTTTTTCTTTAGAACTAACTTTATATTAGACTAGCATGTTCTTTTTGAATTACTATTAATTGTATGTAACTGTCTGTCTTTGCCACTGTCACACCTGAATTTGCCCATTGTGGGACAATAAAGGAATTTCTTATCTTATAAAATCCTTTGAGCTTTCCCACTTTTGATCTTCCCAAAACCATAAACTGCAAGGTATTGTTTTTGGGATCATAAACTCACACAAAGTTCTACATAGAATCACATATAAATTGGATTCTGAAACATGGCTAATGCACGTTTACTTATCACCTCTAAAAAAATCTAAGATCATTTATGCAACAGTTTTGTTTGCACCTAAATTAAGACACCATGCTCTCAAAAGCTACCCATTCAATCTTACCGAGCTTGAGCTATTTTTTGAAGAAAAATGGACAGAAATATAGGTTTTTGCACGTTTCTCTTATCGTTACTAATCAGATGACTTCTGAAGGCATTCAGTTTCACTGGATTTCACCTAGGGGCATGCGAATAGAAGATGTTGAACACGAAACATGTAGGGATTCCCTTCTTTGTTGGTCTTTAATAGTCCCAACGTACATTTAGATATGTGGTCTCAACATGACTAAAGGAGAAATAACTCAAGGGGGATCTGTAGCTGTGCAAGGCACTATAATTCACATTGTTTTTTGGCTGACAACACATAACACCTGCACAGTGCATTTTCTCATCACTGTGTGTACATCTCACTTTTGGAAGGAAAAAAAAAATCCTCATAAAGATCCTGGAGCCATCTCTCTGCCTGCACCATTTCCTGTGTTAGGCTGTGGTTTTTCAAACTAAGCCGCACTGTCTGTTGCAGAGCTTAACTCAACTTCACTTCTACCTCCAGTTCAACTTCTTCCCAGCAAGAGATTTTCTTGACTCAGCTGAGTTGATCACGTCTCTGTTTGCAACTTCTCCTTCATACATTTTAAAGCTTACAGTGTTCTATCCTCTGTCAAATATGTCTAGGTTTCTAAAACCGAGAGAGAGAAAAAAAAAAAATATGAAAGCCTAATAACATACATATTTTACAGCAGAAAAAGATGAATCCGAGAAATGTCGGTAGCATTCTTTTTTTAGCTAGGTAAACCAAACTACTTTGACAAAGACTGCAAGAAAAGGAGAAAATAGTAGGTGGGATATGACAAACTAGGGGGGTGCTATAAGAGGATTAGCAGAGGAGAACGAGAGAATTGAATGAGATAAACTGTGAATCGTACCGGCGGAAATGTAAGATGCGAGACAAAAGTGGTGGATGTGCAAGAGGAAATGATACGAAAGGGATGAATGGGCGTGATAAATTAAAGGAGTAGATCTGGACTAAGGTAAAATAGTGTGATGTGTAGATTAGAATATTCAACTGGAGTTGAGAGAAATATTGGCGAAGCTGCAAAATCTTCTAAAGAGTAGTTCTCTCCTTCCGTATGACTTTGCAGAAGATGAAGTCTAATCTGACACAGAATCGAGATGCATAAACAACTTGTACTGGAGCATCCCTGATGCTGCAAAGGATTTTTATCTCACACTCTCATTTGGACAAAACAGCATTGAGGGGAAAAAATGAGGGATAAACAGTCTGCCTCACCACATTACCACCGGTATCTAGCAGATATATAGAAGCCTGGGCACATATTCTTTTTTTCATACATATCCCAGCTTTTTTTTGTGGCTCCACACTGACTTTTTAAACCAGGCCAATTTCCCCAATTGTTATGGTTGTCTGTTACAATAATACGATGAGAGTCGCTGCGGTTTTGCAAGTAGAGCAGGACATTGAGGAGAGGAACTTTAGGATGTGGAGCAGAACAAAAAAGGAAGAGTTTTAAAAAAAAAAAAGATACACAGGGATCAATACGGATAGGAATAAATAGTTAAATATACAGTAATATTTGATAAATTAGAATATTATTGTTTATTTCAGTAACAACATCACTAAAATAAACACATTATACACATTAACACAGACTGCTCATGTTTTAAAGCTTTTATTTATGTTAATTGTGATTTCTTTCCATGTCTAGCCAATAAAAATGCAGCATTTAAGATTAGAATATTGTATCAGACCAATAAAAGAAGGAAACCTTTTTCATGCAGAAATGGAGGCTTACAGCGAAGTGTGTTTAATACTGGCTTAAAGGCTGTTTTTTTTATTTAATCTGACAAAAAAACTCTTACAAATGCATATTCTAAATTTATTTAATATGACTGTATATTTTCATATATTTAAATTAGACTAAGGACAAATATGGCAATATATTTTTGTCCCTGTCTATATATCTGCACTCAATATTACAATGCAAACCACATTTCATATTGCCTCTTATACAGTAACAACATACACAGTCATGGAAGAGCTAAAGGAAGTTACATATATAAATTAATTAAACAAGACTGTGCTTGTGTTGTCATAAGGGCTGCACAATATGAGGCCAACATTAAAGTGTGATCTATAACGTCTTAGTCACTAAGGTCTATATCTGGCAAATTCTAAATGTGTATTCTTTACTTGTTAATGAAAAACAATGATAGTCCATTCAAATCTGTGTGTGTGTATATATATATATATATATATATATATATATATATATATATATATATATATATATATATATATATATATATATATATATATTGACAAGCAGAATTGAACACATGGTCCCTGAAACGTTACAGCATACCAACTACTAGATTTGAGCAGATCTTCTCGATTGCATGATTGCAAATATTGAAACTCAGATGATGATTGTAATTAAAATTAATGTGCAGACCTTGTTTTTACTCCTTGCTTCTTCATACTTTATTGTCCACATACACTCTAAAAATAGAAAACAAATTAATTTCTTCAATTGGTAACACGTAATTTACTTAAGTTTATCCAACATGTTATTTAGTTTAAAAGCTATCAAGTTAAACTAATGTAAATAGATTAAGTTAGGTAAGCATAACTCAGTTACTTGTTACCAATTGAAGAAATCCGTTTAAGTTGTTTCATCAGTCTCTTTTAGAGCGTAGAAAAGATGCACAGTAAATTACACTGTTAGAAAATGCCTCACCATTTCCTTTTTTTTCGTTTTTCATATAGAGCAGCTTCAGTTGACTGACACCCAAAAAAAAACAAGAAAAACTGTGAAATATTGCCAAACATGTTATTCTAGTTGTAAGGATGTGAAAGTCATCCACATGTTCTGTTTGCCAGTAATGATTAGACACTAGAGCAAGACAAAAGAGTAATTAACCAAAATGCTCAACAGTGCCACCAGTGACCTTTTATGTAGGGCCAAATACTTCCAAGTTTAAAGAGGATGTCCCAGCAGAGCTGTGTTAGTTCCTCCTCCTCCTCCATTGTGATATGTCTGCAAAGAGACAATTCCATTACCTGCAATGTAGCTCAGGTCCCCAGAGTGAATGTGTATGTGTGCAGGGATTAGGCCAAAACAAGCTATCCAGGGAAAGAAAATAGACACCTACTGGTGTGTGTGTGTGTGTGTGTGTGTGTGTGTGTGTGTGTGTGTGTGTGTGTGTGTGTGTGTGTGTGTGTGTGTGTGTGTGTGTGTGTGCAGAAATAAGTTAGCTGTATATCCATTTAACAAGATAACGCACTCCTCCTTTCACGCATCCTCAAAAGAGAGGGATGACCACTCAGTCTGAGCATAGTGTGTATTAAAAAAAATGGAATATGGTTTCTACAAGGCTGTTTGTCTGATTAAAAGTTCCTTTTGAAAAAAAAATAATAAAAACCTATAAACAATATATTGTAATATTTTTTTTTTCATTAAGCTCCCATTTTTGCATGAAAATTGTTTCTTCTTTATCGGTCTGATGAAATGTTCTAATCTTAAATGCTGTCTTTTTATTAGCTGAAGGTGGGAAAAAAAGATCATAACTAACAGAAATCTAAGTTTTAAAACATGATTGGTTTGCGATAGTCTCTGTAATGTGTATCCCTTAGTGAATTGAGTTATTGAAATAAATGAACTGTTTAATACAATTGTAATTTATTAAATATGACTGTATACCTTTTACAACATCGGAAAGTGGCAGTTGAATTTGAACAAAGGAGGATTAACTGTCATTCTAAAAAATGCCCATATGTCCTCAAATGCTAGTCTACAGAAAATACATCTTTGTAATCAGATAGTCTTTAGGGCCTCGTGTGTTTTTACAATAGTCAGCAGGAACCTCCAGTGAGTGAATGCATGTGTCACTGCAATGTGCTCTAGTGTCAGTTATCCCTCGCTAAGAGTCTATGTCAGTTGAAACAAATACAAGATGAGCAAGTTACAGCAATGCTTTGATCAAATACACATTTTATCACATTAACTGCTTAAAATAAACAACCACAACAACAATAATAATAATAATAATAATGTCAGTTTTACAGTGGTCATGGAATGGGGGGGGGGGGGGAATCCCATCATCTATCACTTGGCAAGCTGGGTGAATGAGTAGCAGAATAACAATCATCAAGGTGTTAGACTTTGCAAGATTTGTCACGCCTGAAGGGCTAAAGGGCTATAACACTTTTACAGCTAAATGCCAGATCACAGCATTTGTGAAAGGGTGGCTACCATGACAGAGGAAATGGCTCATTTAACCCCATGGATTCTTCTCTTTTTTTCTTTTCTAATGGTTCAGGTTACCTTGCAAGGTCCTTGGGTTCTAAACAGAAGTTTCCAATGTCAAAGTCACACAAAAAAAAATCTTGTCAAACTCCAAGTCTGTAGCTAAACCCCAAAGATCAATCATTATTCTGTACAGCTGGATGGTTTTAGATTGGGATGTCACAATCTGCTCAAGGTCCATATCAAGGTGTTTTTGTTTGATCAAATTTGAATTTTTGGTGGCAAAACTCATCTCCCATTCCACTTCTGTTGAAATACTGTGTGATTTTACGTCATCCACACTTCGACGACACATGCAGCCTTAATATGCAAGATCATGTTGTGAAAAATCTGTCCATTCAGAAGTTCACTTTTTGCATTCATGTATTATAAGCCCTCCATACTATTTGTTTCCCTTAATTATGACGTTCACAGTGAAACAGAGCAGACTGGTCGCTGCAATCCTTTAGCTGTTTCATGCGATCTGATCTCTTTATCAAAAATAGGACATTTTAAGGAAAGCATTGTTTAAAACGCAGACAAAACAAATTTCCGTGTAACCCAAACAAGCCAAAACATTCATGCGTCAAATGAAAACAGATATGCTGGCACTAGCCAAGCACTTAAAAAAAAACTGCTCCACATGGAAGGATTCTTACCAGGAGCAGGGCATGAGATTATTGAAAGCTGTATTTGCATTTGCAAAAATAGCTTGGATCATTGGTGACAAAAAGTCCAGATCAGAACATCAGGACAGTTGTTGATGTACTAACAATCAATGGTTGCGCCAGTTGCAACACTATCTGTAGAAATACATACTGATCGGTTTCCTTTAAACACTTGTTTCAGTAACATTAGCAAGTCTAATATTACTTAAACTGTATGTCTGTTTTAGCCTCATATGTTTTTCCAATTCTATCACTGAGAAGTTAAAGCTGGGCTTTTGAGTTGTACAACCACACGCATTCTGCAACCAAATCACACATCCCAGTCCAGATTTGATAAATCTAAGTATTTTGTTCAAATCCAGTCTGGATTCCTTAAAAACATAATAATAAATGTTAGTATTGTGTTATTAGTGTGTTTTGCACAATTATCAATAATTGCGCAATATTTACTCTGGCATTATTATTATTTTTTAACTTTTACACTTGCCGTTTCTGATAAAGCCCATCCTCTGCTGCCTTTGAACAAATTTTAGATCAGATTAGCTTGTTTTTTCATTGCGTGTAAAGCTGTCTGCGTCTTTGCCACTGCCACGCCAGAATTTCCCCTTTGTGGGAAAATAAAGCATTTCCTATCTTATCTTACACCCAAACAAAATGCTGTGAATTAGCTACCACCTTGAGAGTCATTGGTGGGCCGTGGTTTACGGTCATATTTCGTCCACTTTGACTGGACATGCAAATAAGCAGCATAAAACTTACTTGGGTCATAACTAACTAGTTTTACTTGTTGTCATCTCGACCCACCACTAGGGTCCATACCTCCCTCGGTAGTGAGCTATATTACCCATATGAAAAACCACCTCTGATTATTACTGTTTTACACATTGAACTAACTCGATATAGATTCTAAGCCGCAGATCAAATAACCCAACGTCAGCATTATTAGCCCCTCATGGTATACGGCTATATTTATTTATTCAGTACCAACACTGTGCACAATACAGGGAGTTATTATTCCAAATTGACTCAAAGCACAATAAATAATAATGAAAAAAGTTGTCTAAATACTTTTCTTTTTTTTTACCTTAGCCTCCTTTCAAAACACAGCGCCTTTGTGTGGTCAGCAATAAGCCTCGTATCAAAATAGATCAAAAAAGAGATTAAAATCAAAAAGAGATTAGTAAGTTAAAGATATGGTTTGACCATAACAAATTATCCCTAAATTTGGACAAGACGAAATTCATGGTCTTTGGGAACAGTTATAAAAATATTGAAATTCAAGTTCAAATAGAGGACGTAACTCTAGAAAGGGTTTTTGCTAATAAGTTCCTCGGTTTAATAATAGATGACAAAATCAGTTGGAAACCTCATATTCAACATTTACAGAGTAAACTCAGTAGAAGTATATCCATATTGGCCAGAGCTAGACATGTATTGAATGCTAAATCACTTCATACTCTATATAACTCTCTGATTTTACCATATTTATCATATTGCTGTGAAGTGTGGGGAGTTAATTACAAGAGCTCTTTACATCCGGTAACCGTCCTACAGAAACGAGCCATTAGAATCATCCATAATGTCGGTTATTATGAGCACACAAACCCGCTCTTCATAATATCCAGAATTCTCAAATTTGACGACCTTGTAGAATTTAAAATGGCTCAATTTATGTTCAAGGTATCAAAGAAGTTGTTACCTGAGCACATACAGAGCACGTTTTCTGAAAGAGAAGGGGGGTATAACTTAAGGGGTCACTCAATCTTCAAGATCCGCAATTTTAGAACAACAAGGAAAAGCTTCTGTATTTCAATTAAAGGTGTAAAGTTATGGAATAAGTTACATGAAGATTTAAAACAAAGCAATAGTTTAACACAATTCAAAAGAAGGTACAAAGAGGTAATTTTCAATAGATATACACATGGGGACAGAAAGCAATAAGGTGTGTATTGAAGATAATAACTTGGTGTAAGGGTTTAGAAAGATAAACCAGCATAAAATGGGAAAATGTATAGGTAAATATTAGTAACTGTTACTTCAAACTGCCACTTTGATTTTGATTTTTTTTTTCTAATGACAGTAGGACTCTAAAATCTCAAGTGTTTAGGGGTAGGAGTTTATAAGTTCTCACTTCTTCCTACCCCGTTTTGAGCATGATATGTTAACTGAAACAAAAATCTGTATTTTCTCTTCTTTCTTATGCACTTCTTGTTACTGTGCACTATTTTATTTTTATATTTGTATCATGTTCGAAAATCACCTCGGTCTGAGGATACTACTGAGTACCCTATGCCCCATGTATGGCAGTCTGTCTCTTTAAATCTGTCCCACTACACCATGTGGCATTCATGCTTATCTTCGTGCACTTTTCTGAAGCAACTCAAGCTTTGTTTGTGTCTGAAGGGTCACAGAAAATGTAAGCATGCCCTGGTTTTTACAAAGTGTTGAAATAATGCAAAGAGGAAGGGAAGGAGACATTACATCGGCACACACATTTTCCACAACAGGCAACTGCTGTCTCCTTGTGCTGACATTTTGTTGACACAGTTCATAAATTAAGCAGGCATACACACAGAGCTAGAGCATGACGCTCTCTGTTGTTAATGTGAACCAGTGTAAACACAAAACTAACAAATGCAGCCACGAGCTGAAGTCAGAGCAGAGGAAAAGTGAAGGCAGGCGGTCTGTACTCTTGCGGTATCAACCCTCTGTCTGAAAGGAGATTTTATCACAGAATTTTGCAGGAACTGAGAAAAAAAAATGACAGAGATAAACCAAAGAAAACGTAGACAGATGGCCCAGTGGCATTCTCTAGATCACACTGCTATCTTTGTGAAACATAACAAGCCCCTGGTGTGAGTTATAAACACTACATAAAATCAAACTATCGTCGTGATGATAATCACAAGAAGTGTAGCCTGCCATGACTGCTTGTCACATTCAACCTCTGGAGGGGACAGTTAATGTAATGAAAATGCAGACAGCCTACAGAGATGAATTTGGACAACGGATGAAAAAAAAAACTCCAAACAAACCGACTGATAACAGCGTCTCCAGCTCGCAGTAACGGGATTAAAGTTGCTCCAGTGTGTGTCTTGAACATCTCATAAAATCAGCAACTCTTAACAAGGCAATTAAACCCAATGCCAGGCTAGACCACAAAGGTATTGTTCTCACAGAGTCGTAATTGACCCCTGATGAATGGTTACACAATGAAAGTCTGTTTCTCTCTTGCATGCATAGTTTGAGACCACCAAAGTGTCATTATGATGCAGAAATACGACTGGTGAAGGGAAACACACTCGTGCGCTGGGCTTCATGGAGACATGCGCTGCACATCTGCATCTACGTCCTTTTCTCCATCTCCATCCGCAGATATTCGGGACTGTTTATGTATTGCATTATTCACCCTGCTGACACAATCTACCATAACATAAAAGTCTCATTAATTCAGTATTGTTTTAGCATTTGGTAATTCATCATTGCCAATATGATTAACCAAACTGTCACGCTCACATATAGTCTCATTCATCAAACATTTGGGTGGAAATGTTACATTTAACAGCGGTGCTGCAGTGAGATCCTGATGGGCCGCGTGCTTGGCTTGCTATTGGCTCTGTTGACAAGCAGCTGCAATCACACAGGCAGGGTTTACCAATTTACTGAAGCGAGATTAACTGACCCCATTTTTCCAAAATAATTTTATACTGGTGTTGCTGTGGTTTCATTTACCATTGTTTCTTTATACGTTAATTGCTTTGGCATGAATACATATAGGTGGCACTCATTAATCTGTACAAAGCTCCTTGTGGTGACTACTATTATAGCACCATAACTAACTGGCTTTTTAAAAGTTAAAACAAATTTTGTGATTTTTCCCAATCAGCGCCACTAGTGAAAATGCAAACAGTAGAATTGCTTAAGACAGCAATAACAGAAACAGACGCAGGGGTGCTTATTTCAAAGCCAACAATAACGTCGGAGCCAGCCAGTATAGGAAATTAAAAGAGAAAACATTTCTAATCAACATTAGCTATTATTTTAGAAGTGATAGTTATTTATGGCCTGAGTATTGTTTTCATTTCGTGTTGAAACCATCCAGCCAGGAAACTAATGCGTTGAATTCATCTAGTAAGTTCCAATGTTCCTGTCACTGAGCATGTTGCTTTAATATTAGTGATAAATAGTTTAGAAGATAAAACTTTCCCTTGAAAAGAGACATGCTGCCATGGTGCAAAGCTGCAGAACAATCTCTTTACTATTGGTAGTTCTACAAGATGCAGAGCACTCATTCACCACTTTGTTAAGTGCAAGTACTGGGTTGGACCTCTTTTTGCCTTCTAAATTGCCTTAATTCTCAGCCCACATTGACATCACGCAGAATTTGTTAGCTGCAGATTGAAGCTGCAAAGCTCCCATTCTACCATATCTCAAAGGTGAGCTTTTATATACAGATTTGGTAACTTTGAAGGTCCCTAGAGTACAGTGAGCTCATTGCCATGGTCAAGAAACCAGTTGCAGAAGTTGGGAGCTATATGACATGGTGTATTACCCTGCTGGATGTAGCCACTGAAAGATAGATACCCTGTGGTGTTAAAGTGGTGGACGTGGCCTCCAACAACACTCATGTAGGCTGTTGCACAGAAACCATGCTCAAATACACAAAGAGGCCCAAAGTGTGCAAAATAAACTTTCCCCCAGACTGTCACACTACCACTACCCTGAACTGTTGATACTAGGCAAGATGTATCTATGCATTATACTGATTCTATAATCTGAATGTCACAGTTTAAATTTAGACTAATCAGACCAGCAAATTATTTTTTTCCAGTCCGTTATTATCCTATTTGGTTGAATCTGTGTGAATTGTAGGATTTGTTTTTCTGCTCTTAACAGACTAGGACTAGATCCAAGTGTGGTGTTCTCTGTAATCCAACTGCTGACCATACCTTATCATATATCATAATAAGTGGGTCTTGAGTTTACCTTTCTATCATCTGGAACCAGTCAGTCCATTCTGTTTTGACCTCTGCTATCAGCAACTTATTTTTGTCCATATAACAGCAGCCTACTGGACATTTTCATTTAATACATAATGGCAACATTAAGCATTGTGCCATTTAAGCAATACAATTTAAGCAGTGCGTGCATTCACATATGCTATTAATGCAATGTAACAGACATTTTTAAGACTTTCACTTCTGAGTTCCTTGCTTTAGTTTTCTCAAGGACAATGCCATATTGAATAGAGCCATTTTCAATGCAACCCTCCTCAGGGGGTTCCGGCCATTCACAAGTATGTCCCATCTCAACAGTATTATTCTGCACAGACCAAACGTATAAAACCGTCCCCATCAGAATAATGGATCTCCAAGGAGGCTGCTGCCATCACCCATCACACAGGCCATTTAGAAATCCTGTTGAATTGACACTCCAACATCTTTTGTATGACTATTAAAATGTCCAGTCATAACCGCAAAAGAGACCAAATGTCGTTTTAACAGCTAATCATTTGAATTTGCCATCTTGTACTGAGTGCAGCAGCAAGGAATGTTGCCATGACAATTCCTGGTTAACACCAATAAGTAAATAAGTTACAATGTTAAGACTATGCTGCAAAGATTGTTATCCAGTTAAAAAGGGTAACAGAGCAAACAACAGAAATGTTAAAACAAAATGAAACTTGTAATAGATATGATTCTGAAATAAAACACAAATCAAAGAACAAGTGTATTAGAGGGATTGCTTTCTCTTTGCAGTAGAACTAGAAATAGCTCCAAACTAATGCGGAGGGAAAACATGCTTGGCTACTTACTGCCAACGTGGAGGATGATGGTATCGCGCCTTTCTCCGTGCGGATTCTGAAAGCAGCTGTAGAGTCCATTGTGTTCAAGATCAACTTGGGTAAGGATCAGCTTTGGCCCATTCAGCTGGTGCTGGGCCTCGATGTCTGTCCCATTCACCTTCCATGACACTGACACGTCACTTTCCAGGGAGCCGCACTGCATGGTGACATCGCTGCCCCTCCGCTCATACTGGTTCCTTGCAACTGAAAACCAAGAAGAAGCAGATATAAAGTAGTGACAATGGCGTGAGCAATTAAAAATGGGTGATGGTCATTTTGCATCTTTGTAATTTTGATTGTTTTGCACCAAATATTTCACACTGATGTTATATAACCTTATACCCACTGAGGGGACGTTTCGAACCATAATTGGTCATATTTCATGAAAGCATGGATTAAACCAACAATCAAAGCAAATAGAGTCTAATAGTAAGTCCTTGGGAAATAATATACATATTTTATTATATTATTAATTATTAGAATTAAATTAGACATTTGAAAGGAGGATTTCAAAAACACTTTACATATTTTCATTTTACATACAACAAATACATGGCTACAAAACTGGCGTCCGTCTCCGCCTCATGAGCAGTTCAAGTATCTTGATTACTTGTTCATAATCAATAAATTAGAATATAAATTAAAAAAATCTATTTGTTTTAGTAACTCAATTCACAAAGTGAAACAAATTAGATGGATTCATTGCGCATAGACTTATGTTTTTAAGCCTTTATTTATTAATTTGTTTTTTTTTCTGCATACAGCTAATGAAAGCGCATCATTTAGACCAATAAAAAACATTTTCAATACAGAAATGTGGACTTAGTGGAAAATTAGGTTTAGTACCTGCTTTAAGGTTGTTATTTTCAAAAAGTCCTTTTGATCTGACAAATAACCCTCTACACATATTTAAATTTATTCAGAGTGGCTCTAAAAGATGGGTTAGTGTTGTTTTAAAAAAAAAAAAAAAAAAAAAAAAAACAAAACAAGGTCAGCCTAAAAGCAAAGTTATTGATTTACAGAGCATCGATGGGACAACCTACATATCCTCCTAAAACATGAATTGTGACTGAAAGAAAGAGGTTGTGGGTATAAACAACTAAAATGAGCTTCTTCTATGGGGTGGCTGCTGTACAGCATTTGGGTAATTAAAAGGAGTCAGTAATCTGCATCTGATATCTGATGGCAACACTTCCTGGATGCCTCTTTTTGAAGGTTATTCAGGTGCATTTTACAGGCAGAAGGACCTTGGGACAAACCCAGAACCTCTTGGAGGGACTGTATTTGGACTTCTGGCCTAGGGACACCTCATTGTCTCCTAGAATGGCAAGGAGAGTCTTTACCGCTAGGGATCTTTCCCTCTCCAACTCTACCTGGGATAAGTGGAAAACAATGGATGGATGGAGCGAGGGTAAGCAATAGCTTGTTTATGGCCACAATGTAGAAGAAGAAAGAAATTAAAATGTTACTTGTGGATTCAAAATGAGGTACAAACTGGCAAAAGGGCATCTTGACCCAGAGCTTTAAAAACAAGCAAAACATCGGTATAGCGCAATTACTGCCCTCTGTGCGCTGACTGCTGGCTAATGAACAGACACAGTCATTAGGCAAGTGCTTATTTTCCTCATTGAGCAGTTTTCCTTCCCTTTTACCTCCGCTTTAACAAACTGAGCAAATAGGAATTTCATCTTTGGCAGCATATTTCACGTAATCTAAAAACGGTGAAGGGAAAACATTGTTACAAGGAATATATCTGTTTTCAATCATTGTTTGGCTTCAAAGTCCAGCTGTAAGCATTACGTAGAATCTGATTTATTGCAGCACGGAAAGAAAATGTGGAAAAGCTGGACATTTTAAAATTATTTTGGAGAGTCCATAAATAGTTCGGGGCCTTTTTTCCTCTCCGTTTTGGTGTAATGAGTTCACATCGTCTCTGTAGAAATGCAATCTACATGAGCGTGAATTAAAGGAATTGCTTAAATGTTCTGTTATACTTGCACCAACTGTCTTGCTACTGAAGCCAACCGTGCTTTGTCAGAAAACTTGTTGGGTCCGTGACCTCTAGGGTTAAGGGATTTATGTGAGCCTAATAGGAGTTAGAGCCGGGACGCTGGGGGTTAGCAGCCCTGCTCTGCTGATAAGTCTCAAGGGACTTGTCGCGACCGCACGGAGTGAAGACCTCAGATTAACACTGAAGCACAGCAGATCAACAGCACAACAATAAAGTATTGATCCCCATCTCAGGAAGAAAAAAAAAAAAAAACTTTGGATGAAAAAGAGAAAAGCGAAAAGAAATACGCCCCAACTTGTCTTAGATCAAATACTGTCATGATCCTTGTCTTGTTTGGATATCTTGTTCCTTGGCTCTTTCTTTGTGTAACTGTACCTCCCTTCCTTTGTTTCTCTGTACAATACCCCTCCTTTTTGTCTTGTTTTTTTTTTCAACTGGAGCACACTTCCTCATGTCAGTCTACTAAGACATGGCTTTTAACACAGTTGATATAGATGTCAGCACAGTGTTTCATGTATATTTCATGTCCGATAACAGAGTCATCTATATTTAATAGGACAAGATCCTTGCCCCTATTAGCATTAACCTGATAGTCTTCTGCTGCCTTTCACTCCTCTGTCATCCTAACTCGCCTTCTCCATTCTCTTACCCCGTCATCCCATGCCATCTCTGCAGTTCTTGCTCTGTTCATCTCAGTTACCTTTCATGGTTGCCCACATTTTTTACAATAATGTGAGCACATGTATGCACATTAGTGCCAAGAAATGCCAATTTCCTTTGATCTCCCTCTCTGTCAAGTTACGTTGAGCAAGCCTGTGTGACTTTATTTACATAAAAAGCTATTTGCATCTGAGCAAAAAAAAAAAAAAAAAACACAAAACAAAAAAAAAATACAAAAAAACATACGGTTTCACTTTGATGTCAGCTTTGATGATGATGCCGGTGCCCTGCGGCTTCGTGTGACAGTATGAGAAGTGAAACTTGAGAAAAGTATTATTAAATCAACGGCTCCATCTAAGTTAGAGAAGATGTTCTTTGGAACTTTTAGAATATAGGAAAGAACCCTGGTCAAAATACCTCGGACCACTTCCACATGTCATTAAGATGCTATCAGAGTGCATGTGTAAAATGATCATTCTCTTTAGGAGTGTCTTCTATCACGTTTGTGATAAAAACACATTAAGTAAGATCATCTTTTGTATCCCTGAAGAATATCCATTCACCCATTCAGTTGTATCCATTCTTTTGAAGTTCGTATTGTCCTTCTCTCATTGTGTCAAAATTCACACCCCCTCTTTCTCTTTTCACTCTCAGTGGTGGCTGTCTTATCCCTCATCCTCTATCCTGTTTCCTTGCTTTCCTCCCAACCATCTGCCTCTTTCAATGTTCTACTTTTCACTTGCTTTTAAGCTTTCTCCTTGGTAAAACTTCTTATATTATGTAAACATAAAAGACTGAGATTCCAGACAAAACTTGTCTCAAGTATCAATTATTAATAACTATTTATCTCATGGTAGTTCAGTCTTCATTTGGTGTCAGTTTTAAAAAAAATATATTTTCTTGTGACACTATTACTCATCTGGTAAGCGGTTCAGTGGGGTATAGTATCACGTCTTTAGGTTGATAACATTTTGGCATTTCTTTTATATGCATGTTACTGTATAATATAATCTCCAGATCTGTGATATGAGCATTGTAACCTAGACAAGCCATACGTGTATACAACATTTACAGAATTTATGCAGTCATACTGAAATCTGGATACAATAAATCACACATATCATGACCTAATTGATTGATTTGCTGTACAGACATTCAGTATTCACCGATGAAGATGCACTCATCTTGGTAGGCCAAATTCACTGGAGTGGCTACAGTTCAGAGGATCTTGTTTCATTTTCGGATAATTTCGGTAAAATACTCTTTGACCAATCAATCAGCTTTATTTCTAAAGCACAGTTTAAAAACCACATGGGTGATCAAAGTGCAGGACATTAAAACAGGAAAAGGTTAGAAAACAAGTTAAAAGCATGCAAAACACACACACACAACATCAAAAGCTAAAAACCAGGTTCACAGCAAGAGTATTTTAACATGCCGTACACCACAGTGCATTAAAAGCTAATAAATAAAAGTGTGTTTTTAAAAGAGATTTAAAAACAGGAAAAGAACGGACCTGTCTGATTCTCAATGGTGAGTTATTCCATAACTTAAGGGCATCAATAGCAAATGTCACCTCTGAGCTTCAGTCTAGTTTTAAGGACTGTCAGAAGCAGCTGTTCAGCTGATCTAAGGGATCGGGGTGGGCAGTAAGGCTGAATCAGCTCACATAAATATGGTGCAGCAAGGTTGTTCAAATATTTAAAAACAAATAACAAAAGCTTAAAATTAAATCTTTAGTGCAAAGGGAGCAATTGAAGGGAAGTTAAAATGGGAGTAATATGCTCAAGCCTACATGTCTGAGTTAACAGATGAGCAGCAGAGTTCTGCACAAGCTGCAGACGGGCAAGCGAGGTCTGGCTAATGCCTAGTGCATTACAGTAGTCAAGATGAACTGTGATAAAAGCATGGACTAGTTTCTCCAAGTCAGGTCTTGCTAAGATTGATTTCACCTTTGCTATTTGACAAAGTTGATAAAAATGTTTCTGCTGATCTGTTTCTCAAATTAAAAATCAGAGTCAAACTTTACCCCCAGATTGGTGACAGCCCCTGAGATGAAATGACAGTGAGCCAAGATCTACGTTTGGGGAGTGACAGCAGCTCGGTCCAAACAACATAACTTCTGTCTTGTCCTCATTTAAACTAAGGAAGTTCAGAGAAAGTCATGCTTAAATGTGTGTGAGTTGCTGGACAGTGTTGTTTTATGCCAAGCATAGCAGTGAAATGAAACGTCATATTTCCTAAAATAAAACAGAGCAAAAGGGAAGTAGGTAGAGAGCAAATAAGAGAGGGCCAAGAATTGACCCCTGAGGGACCCCATATGGAAGAGGAGCTGTGGAAGACATGGAGTTATCAATTTTAACACTAGTTAGGTAGGACCAAAACTAATCAAGGGCAACATCCCTAATGCCTACACAGTGCTCAAGACGAGAGATTAAAATACTGTGATCAACAGTATCGAATGCAGCAGACAAATAATATGATGTTCACTTAGTCCCATAGTAGCTAATACCTCCTTATACAAGCAAGGTGGGATGGAGTGTGTGGGGGAACCAGAGGGCCTCATATGACCAACTATGTGCTTTAAAAAAGAGAGGGACACTGACCAAACTGATCAAAAACAGATGAATAGTACATAATGAATCTAATGAATTTGAAAGAAAAAAGAAAACATCAGCAGAAATAACTTGTCTTTACTTATTTTAGATATAGAAATAGATATGGTCAAGATAAGAAATAGCATGAGCATAATTTTCCTTTTGTTCTATTATTAAGTTTTCATATCCATTTTTTATTTTTTTTTTACCAGCCAAAGATTAAAAAAAATAATTTAGATTAAAAAGGATAGAAGATTAGTGATAAGCAGTTTAGGAATTCATCTGAATTTTTAAAATAAAGTCTTTGGCATTTCCTACAAGTAAATGAATAACTGTAATCCATGAATGTTGGTGTACAGGTTCTCGCTAAGTGATGTCTGGATACTATAAGTGAGCCAGTAATAAGGCCTGGGTGTGGCTGAGGGAAAATAACTGAAACAAAATTGGCTAATCACAGTTATTTTATGATTTAACAAAGAGGACAATTACTTTCTCACAGCACTACTGATATTTTTTTGGCCAGCCAACAGAATGGGCGTCTGTCATTCCTCTTACTGTTCCATTATTTTACATTAAATACTCAAAACTGATCAAAGCTGAGTCTTTCTCCAGTTATTACCAAATTTACAGGGCACACCTGGGGCACAGTTCCCTCGGCTTAATGCCGAATTGGAATGGCTGACGCAGTTGGAGAGTTAGCCCTAATTTCGCAAAATCTTGAGAAATTCACTTGCACCTAAGTGAAGTGAAAAGTTTAAAACAAATCACAGTATCACTAGCCAATGCTATTTAGTTTGATAGATAAGTCTGTTTCACCATTCTTTAAGATTCAATCTTATGCATTTTTAAGCTTGTACTTTTTCCCTCGCCATCGGTACTTTTCACGTTGAAGTTACTCACTCCATATTGATTGTGTTGAAACTTTAGCATTCTTTAGTGGTTTATCCCTGATCATAAGCAGTCTGCAAGCACACTACTCATGCATAATAAAAATCTGAACAACAGTGGAAACACAGGCAGATACTTATGATTACACTCATGTACTCACTCACACATAAGAACGCTCCCCTGCATAATGCCCTCATTTCTCATGACCATGCAGCCAAGCAGGTCTAATAACCATAATGACATTCAACTCAAGTGCTATTGATTTCTTAGTAATGGACTAGGCATTATGAGCAGCATCAGAGGACTTTTATTTCCCCCCAAAATGCAAATGAAAATCAACAAAACAGTTTTTTTACACATTATTCTCCTTACTATGTTGATGCCACATACAGCCATGTAGATCATCAGTTTGCATCCTTTCAAGAGGCAAAGAAGATAACATAACTAATGCTGTCTTTAGATTCTGATCAATTTAGTTCTGATAAAGGAGGCGAATGAGATGAATGGGAGATAGAAAAAAAAATAACAACAGGACAAAACTGATGACAAATAAAGAGAGCCGCAGACAATTTACTCCAGCATCAGAAAGTCATATACAAGGTGATCAAGTTTATTTTCCAGATAATTGAGAATAGTGTTATTCACTACATTTGGGGGCAACAGAGGTGGAGGAGCTAGGGAGTTTGCCCTGTAATCGGCGGGCTGCCGGTTCAATCTCTCGCTCCGATCGCCTCAGCTGTGGTGTACTTGGGCAAGGCACTTCACATGCATTGCTTGCTGGCAGTGGTCAGAGGGTCCGGTGGCAATGCATGGCAGCCTTGCTTCTGCCAATCTGCCCCAGAGCAGCTGTGGCTACAATATAGCTTATCACTGTCAGGGTGTGGGTGAATAACTCACTGTAGTATAAAGCGCTTTGGGGTTGTCGGACGTCATAAAGCGCTATAAAAATAAAGGCCATTTACCATTTACATGATCACCCAGACTATTTTCCCACCCATTTAAACTTTCTTCAACCTAGAACAGTTAAACTTTGCATCCAAATACAGAATAGGTTTCACTGAGGCAGCTCTGAGAGACATGCACACACCAATAGGTATTAAAGACTATGTTGAGGTCCATGGACTACTTAAGTGTCAAGGGAGGTGAGCCACAACGTGCATCATATGTCCCTGTACTATCACTGTTCAGTTGTATGTCCACATACAACAAGGTGTGCATTTATATGAACTCTGTTCAGTGTGGACTTGATTTGGTCTTGAGGTCAAATAATTGGGAATTGTTCTTTACATGCTGCTCAAAGACTTGAGATTTGACATTAATGTCCCTCTCAAAGACTTGAGTTTTTGCTTGGACTTGAGGAAATAGCTTGTTGACATCGCTGCTGTATATGCATGCAAAAAGAAATGCTTATGATGCATTTCATTTGGGCACTAACAGGCTTGTATCTCAAACTGAAATGAATATGTTTTCCATAAAATGCATGCCATCTAGTTTAAGAGAAACACTGGTTCAGGATGGGATGCAAGATCGTTTACTGCTTGTCCATAGGCTCTGTTAACAAATTAAAGTTTAGCAATTATCTTTTAATCTTTAAACCTTCATAGACACTTATATTTTAATATTTATTTAAATATTCAAAAACATCTTCTATGAGCTGTTCTGTTATGTTTCAACATGTAATATTTACATGATTAAAGACAATACATGAGCATTTATTTGTTTATGTTATAAATTATGGAACCATAGTGTTCTCTTTTAGTTGTGAATATCTGAAGGAATCAAAGGACTTCATTAACAACTGATGATGCCTGTGTTTATATTCTCCCTTCCTTCACCTTTATACTTTTAAGTTTTGGAGATTTACTTCTCAGTCTGATTTGTAGGATTTTTCATGATTACATTAAAACCACATTTTAAACCTACATCTAAAACCTTTGCTGTCATGTCTAAAGGGTAAACAAGTTCAAAGGTGAACTTTAAATGACAACATAACGAGCGAGACGCCGTGTACTCAGTAAATGAGAAAGAACAACTCGCAGCTCCCACTGGTAGGCATTATTTAGCGGGATTGCACAACAGCATTTCCTTTCAGTAAACTGAACAAATGATGTAAAGTATTTCTCCTGTGACAAAGTGGTTACACATTGAAGCATACGGGGTGCAAAATGTTTCTCTGGCAGATGACAGGCGTTTGTTTAGCAACAGTAATGTTTCCACTCAGGCTCCATAGCTTTCCAAAGCTCCCTAATTCCAACTTCAAGCTGGAGGTAAGCTCATGTAGACTAACAACCAATCAAAACCTTGTGACCACCATGTTTGAAACTCCTGAGGTAGCTTATTTTTTTGTTTGCCTGATTTAACACCCAAGACAGTAAAAGGACAGCGCCTGAACATTCATAAAATAGTCATATCAGCATTGGAATAACACAACCAGACTGTCTCTTAGGTTTCCACTGAAACGTCTCACACCACTGATTAGAGAGTTTAGGTTTTCCAAAGTTAATCCAACTTGGTTCTTGAACATTGTCAGAATTTTAATATCATCGAGTATATCCTCCCATAAACGCTGTGTTTAATGGCTTCTTGGAGCCAAGCTCCTATTGTTTAGTGGTCACAGACTCTGCCTGTTTAAACTGCATCCCGAAATTAAACTGGGGATATTAAGGGATCTCTTTGTAGTGATACTGAGATGAATGTTGTGATTTATCTCATTAAACCATGTCACTGCACAGCAATTATGGTCAGAAAAATGCTAAATTAAATGGAGACTGGATTTATAGGACTTTTATTGGATGAGATGGTTATAGTGATGTAATGGCACCAAACTGGGTCTGTAGTTGTGGAAAATCCCTAACACGTTTTTTTTTATTATTTTTTTTTTTTTTGTGAAACCAGTCATGAACTGGCTCCAGCACAAGCTTTGATGCGTAAACTCTTGAGAGCAAGAAAGAACTTGTTGCATTTCCAGTTATGGTAAAAAAATTTCAAGGAAACCAGCAGAAAAAAAAGAATAAATAAAAACTACAAAAATGAAAAGAAAAAAGACTGTCAAGTAAATAAAGTGAGTCAAGCTCAAACAGCAAGATGATTCAGTCCTTTACTACGTGCTTTATGCAAATTGACTCTGGAGGAATACATATTTTAATTCATTCTATGTTGATCAGGCGTTACAACCTTACATAAATTAGTTAGGAGCGAGGATGTTTGTAAGTGACTGCATGATTACCTGATTAAACACAGTTCAATTTACCTGTTAAGGAAAACAAGTGTCATTTGGCATGACATTATTTTAGTCTCTGTTGGATCAGAGGATGCCGGGATGAGCTAAGATGCCGAGCCCATCTTAGTTTTCCTCATGACAATAAGACCCGACTTAAAAGACATAAACCAAAAAAGGTTGTGAAGCTCAAATTCTCATCTCGTTTTTTTTATTTTTTATTTTAAATATATGCCTAAGTGTGAATTTAAACTGATATATTATTCCAACCTTATGGATTTTCTTAAGCTCATTGGCAAAACTGTATGGTCCTTTTGGAGACATAAAAACATACATGACTACCATTTTAAAACAATTAACTCCAGAGGCAATATTTTTCAAAATGACATAACACGAACAGTGATAGGGTCCACGCACACACAGTTGACCAGAGTGACATCCACGTAGAGCCGTGCAGAGATGCACCCAGGGAGCGAACAACTCATTAAACAAACATGTACGCCCTCTCGAGTTGATTAGATTACTGATGAACTTTGATTATGGAGAACCAGCTGTGAAGGACTGCGCCTTGATGTTTTTGCATTTCAATTTGAACAATATCCAGCACTTGCAAGAATAAAATCGTGGCTCCCTGGCTGTGCATCTGTGACTTGTGTCATGCATACTCGAGTGTGTTTTTTAAAGTGCGTGTCTGTGAGGGTAACCACCTGTAAGTTATGATCTGGCTGCACCGCAGCGGCGTGAAATGAAATTGAAATTCAGTCTGATTTACCATCTCAAAGCATCTCGTTCCTGTGACAGTGCATGCCTGTGTGAGCAGGGGACTGTCTGAGTGCTCCATGTGCGTCCAGCCGTCCTCGCGGGTTCTTTGGCACGACCACATCAGGCCGAGTTAGAGGGCGTTGCCTTCCAGCCGTGCTGTAACTCACTCCAACGTTTATCAGCGAATCCCATTTTCATGCCCGAGGGGAGCCGTGCCTTTTCAAAGTTCAACAGCGAAACGGTTGATTTACTGACATACACGCATGGAGCCCCGGAAAATGATCAGTTTAGTTTAAGTAGATACATTTTTCCTCACTCGCTGGTTACAAACAGTGGATCCGCATGAACAGTTTTTGGTCATAATTATTAATTTTGTCTTAGAAATATACTAAATAGTAAGATTTTACAAGCTCGACTAATCTTTTAACAGAATGAATCCCAAATAAATCAACCAACAAATTGTTTCTAACTGTTGTAAACAATTATTTTGTGAATTTACTACTCTCAAAATAATACATCAACTCAGAAGCAGATTTAAAATGACATAGCTGGGTTATGGGTTTGACCCAGCATACTGGGTTAGGTGTTCAACCTTAAAAGTGAAAGTCACTCATTTCTAACATTAAGGCTATCAGCGAGTGGGTTGCAGTGGGGCAACAGTACTAAAAACTGTACCACTCTGCAACCATTCCTTTCTGCTAATTCTTCAAACTTGACATTTGAAATGTTTAACTTAAGAAAAAAAATGGCCCATTCCCAGTTGGATCATACCTGCTTGAATATGTTGTTTTTAACTTCAGCCAGGCAAAGTAAACTTTTGTTAATCTCTTAGAATGCAGTGACACACAGGGCACCCTTTGATTCTCCAGTTAAATCAATGCTAACATGAAATGTACAAACCACTTAAACTCTGTCCCCATTCCAACAGTGTAACAAAGAATGAAAGCACCGATCACGTCCCTAAACTCCCAAGTTGTGATTTCGGAACAATCCTCTGTGCAAAGACAGCTTTTTAAACGTGTCATTGCTCAAGGTTTGTTTAACTATGAGTCATATCAGACAAACACAGATCTAAACTCAGAAGAGGTGTTAGCTTTACTCTCCGTTTATTTACAGTGTCACCCTAAAGTCTCCTATCACAGGCTGCAGTCGGTATTTGCTGCGTAAACAACCTCAGAACTAAAGACGGGTTTCCGCAGTGTTTCAAACATGATAACACAGATGTGTTATCTTCATCCGTGCATGCACTCTTCGGAGCAAACATCAAGCACGGGTGAAAACACTCTAAAAAGGTGCTCTGCAGCTAATCTGGCACATCGCAGCTTGGCCAGTGTGCAGCGACGTTAGGGAACGAAGCTTTCACGCTACAACGCAAGCTTCAAGGCTTTGGAAAGACAAACCCACTATGCGTCATTTCTGGCTGTCCCACTTTCAGTTAAGTGTTGCATTGTCTCACTTAAACACCTGAACACTAAACTTCGTAATATACAGGAGATTGTCAAAAAGTGTAGCACAAATCATTCTCAGCAGCCCCGTGACAACTAGGTGTGCTTTACAGCATTCCTGATAGATGAGACAGAAGAAAACAGAGGCGTTGTGCACAAGGAGCACACACACAAAAGCCATGGGAATAGCAGGTAAAGTTTCTCCAAAAAAAACAACAGGTAATGCACCCAGCCACCACATCTGCTATGCATATTCATTGCACAAGACTCCTCTGCCGAAGAATAAACATGTTGAAGCTTATCTGCGGCTGGAGTTTTCGAGCCAGAATTGAAGTTGCTGGATGTGACTGCAAACACCGTGTTTGGAGAAAGGGGAAAAAAAAGAAAAAAAAAGAAACTGTACTTCATTCCAGAAACGTCAAACCAACAGTGACATTTGGAGGTGGGACTCTGGACCAGGACATTCTTGTTAGGAATCTAACGGTGAATGAAAAGTCGTTTTTTCAGTAAGACAATGATCCCAAACAGTTTATGGAATCCAGTTAATTTCGTAAAACGAAGATACAGATTCTGGAATGGCTAAGTAAATCATCCAACTCAAATCCAACTGGACATCTACTCAAAGAAGTGAAGATCAGTTACTACTTGCCACCTTACGCTTTACTTGACTATGCAGGATTAAATTAATGGACTAAATTGTGTCGATTTCTTTGTGCTTGCCTTGCCACAGCATATGGAGTACATTTTATGTCAATGGTGCGATTAGACATATATTTACCAGTAGAAATGGTTGGGTTGATTAAAACCTTTTTTTTTTTCCCCACACAACCTCGTTACTGAGTTCCTCCGATGTTCAAGAGGTATGACACGGCGAAACAGTAAATCCCCCTGCCGATTTAAAATCCAGGGATCGGATTAACTGCAGCATGACATAAGTATCTGCAATAAACTCCTGTTGACACTTTCACAGTCCCGGGCTGATAAAGATGCAGTCAGCCCACGTGTGCTTTAATGTACTTTCACACACTCACCAGGGACACATTACTGCGGAAGAAGCAGGAAAAAAAAAAAGAAAAAAAGAAAAAGAAACGCACTTGGTTAGAACTATGCATGCACATGCTCTCACATATTCACTTCCTTTCCAAACATATTGGAATGAAGTTATCACTTTATCCTCTCCTGTCTCTTTCCCACAGAGAGATTAACATTCATTCCCCCCCCTACCCCCAACTCTTTCTGCATTTGCCTCTCCTTTCATGTGAACACTGAGGCAGCTGCAGCTGTGCGAGAGCATTTTGTGTGTTTTCTCTACATGTGTGTGTCGGGGCAGCAAAGCTAAAATAAATCCACTTCCTGTTTCCTGCCCATCTTATCTCGGCCTCACCACTGTATGCAAACGTACAGAGTGTTTGTGCGGGATTGGTCTGATCATTGCCTGCCGTCATCTAGCCGCCGGAGAGGAGTCGCAGGCAGGCGGGGGTTAATTGATACTTCATTTAGGATGTCTGTGTTCGGAGATGAGCCACAGAAGAGGGTGAGATAAGGGGATGGAGGGGAGGGGGAAAGGAGAGGAGGAAGTGAAAGGGAAGAGAGATGGAGTGAAAAGATGAAGAGCGGAGAGGTTTGAAATGAAAATGGGTATACCAAAGGAAGGAGGATAAATGGTGAAGAGTGAGCGTAGGGCGGTTAATATTTTACAAGCCTGGATTAGAGAGGTCGTGAAATAAGGAATGGGTGAAAGATTCCTGAGAGTCAGATACAGCAGAAGGAGAGAGCGGGAGTGGGGCAGCTGGTTAGCTTTGATCTGAAATATCTGTACTTTTCAATACAGAGAGGAAGAAAAAAAAAAGGGCAAGAAGTGGAAGAGAATTTACGGCGTTCCGCTTCGTCTGCTTGTCTTTACAAATTTCAGTCCATCTATTTCTTCTTTTGCCCTGTGCAGGTTGGATTTACGTTTAATGGACCATCCTTGTAAACAGATCACATTTATAAGCCATGTGGCTCTTTGTAAAGTCACAGAATTATCCGAGATGTCCCGCTGACAATAAATCTAACGTACAACGCACAGTCTCCAACATTCAGCATGATATAATGCAGTGCTTAAGCAGTGCTGCTGACCTTTTCCCAAATAACACCATTAGTTTTTGAATTGATTTCCTATCCACGCAGCCTTTGCTTCGGAGTTTCAGTCAACTTACAGAGAACGGATGAGTCTTTCAGAACGTAGGCGATCCATCATATTGAGTTTTTAACATTTTTTTTTTGTCACGTCAGCAATAAAGAAAAAAATTTAAGCTGTCTCCACCTTTTCTTATATGTAAGACAGTGGTGGTTCGTTGTGGAATGGCGCCCGGGGAGAATCCCCTCTTCTATGACACTGTTAGCTCCTTTTTTACAAACAGAATTGATATTCTATTAATCTCTGTGGGAGGCATGTCAGTTTGTCTTTTTTGTCAATTTGTACCAATATGCTATACCCACACAATGTCGTTTCATACCTCTCTGCCGCTTTGTATTCTTAAACCTATAATTTCGTACCCCTGTTATTGAACCGTTGCATATATTTTTATTTCTCTCTGTATTTAAGTATTTTTACTAAACTACGGAAAGATTTAGATATAAAAGTGCTCAAATATTATGCACATCGTTCATGTTCCCATCATGTAGATGCCTGTTTGTTTTATTTTGCTCTTCCTATCTTGATTTTGTTTCCACATGCAAACCTTGTCGTTTTCATTGCGTCTACATTTATTTATTATGTGTGGTTAAGTATCTTTGTGAATAATGGGATAAAATAGTCATAAAAATGCTCAAATCTCACATATAATTTAATCTGTCTGCATTTTATTGTCTAAAATTCTAAAGATGATTGCCCATGTGCTTTACTTTAGATTCGATCCCCACTTGGACCAGATGAAAATTTATTTATATCCTCTGGTGGTTGGCAGATAATTCCATTTTGTACCTGGAAAAGTCAGATAGAAAACAATAAAACTGAAAAAGTAGGGAAATAGTGAAGGGGTGAAATGTCCACCACCCATCAAAGTGCAGTGCAAAACATTTCCAGTCCAGGTCTCCGTAATACAGATATTAAAATAGAGCCGATCAAACTCCGTGCACAACACAGAAGTACCCTTTTAATATATTTTGTCGGATTGGAAACTGCAAATCAAAAACAAGTGCTTAAACTGTGCACTGTAATATGGGGGAGGTCAGTCACTCCCTGCACACTGAACATGCAATAAGCAATACATTCGGGGGATGGCGGACATATTACATTTTTATTTTGATTACGTATGGCACACGTATGACACAACTGTACTTCCTTGGACGGTGAGCTACGTTGCCTATATATTTAAAACAAAATAATTAGATATTCGGTTTCAGCTCATAGCAGGCTGCATCTTTTAGGTCCTCAGTGTTCCAATTAGAACCGGCAAGGATCCGTCTATTGTCCGTTATAGGTAAATAATTATAAACAGCAGTATTAGTGGCAGGATGATAACCTCAGAAATATGGTTGTGGTACATCTGCTTTCGGAACACAGTGTGTATCTATTTTTCTCTCCTTTGGCCAGGCTTCAATGATAATCAGACCCAGGCCTGCAGAAGCCTCCCTCCAGTTCTAATCTTATTGGTTAATCACATGGCTAACATCTCCCTAAGCCTTCCTCAAGAGCCCAACTCAGAAGGTCAGTGCTAATATCAATCCTCTCATTTATTAAACAACATGAGCATATGGAGACAGAAAGGAAGGGGAGAGAATGAGCTCAAAATGAAAGGACAGTACAATATGAAGAAGGATAAAGACAAGTTACCGAGGGGGAGCAGGGAAAAAGAGAACAACGAAGGTCAGATAAATGAGTAAATGGAGTAAGAAAGGGGTGTGTGTAGGAAGTTAAGGTGAAAAAAATAAAAAAAAATAAAGTGATGAGAGATGACGGGGAAAGGGTTTCAAAGGGAGCCGGGAAGAGGGGGATGAGAGAATGATCACCTTAATTAATGGACTGTAATATATGACAATAATTCTGAGTTCCAAGATAATATCAGCAAAATTACTGCCTTCATCCCGGGAACACTCTGCAAATATACCGCCTGACCTTGACAAGGGAGCTTAAGCTGCAGAAAAATTAAAAAACTTTTGACATGAACTGTGAGTGACTTGTCTGCCAATTTTGACTGTAAAAAGAAGATAAAAAATGTGTGCCGCCATGTTTAACTTGTTTAATTGTGTTCTTGTTTTAATTTTATCAGATGGTATGCACATTTTTGTTACATACATAAATGATACAATATAATAAAAAAAACGGTACAACTCAATGCACTATGATGCAATGTGATTCATTACAATATAATACAAGTTGTAATTACACCATTATACAGTCCAGTCCATTAAAATACTATATAATCCGATGTAATACAGTGGAATACAATGCAGTACAAGAAAATATGCTAACATATTTAATTGCCATCTGAGGGAAATGTGTTTTTGACAGTGCTCATCTCAAAAGGTGCGTATACAAAGTCAATAAAGCTGCTAAACAGCCTTATAAAGGTGTAATTATACATGTATTCACACCAAACCAACATTGTACATTTATAGGTGCATACTGTAAGAGAAAAAAAAAATATTTGAGCCACATGTGATCCTCACTCTTATCTTGGAAAGGACATACATGTGTGCTTTCATTGTACCATGTTACAGGACACGCATAGATAAAGATACCATCTAAAGCTTTCCACAACAGCTATGTAATAATAGCTGCCCATGATAGTAGGCAGGGCCTTGAAGATTCACCTGCTTCTTTTTATTGAGCAGCCTGCAAAAATGTCAAGCGTCTGATGATGCAGGGGTAGCATTGGGGGGTGAGTAATAGGTGTGTGACAGGGCATTGCATCATTTCTTTTCCTGCAAATTGCAACAACTGATAGTGTCTATTATACCACAGGGGATTCCATAATCCAGCTAAATATGTATCGCCGGGCATATAACAGACCGCCAGGTAAGCAACATTTATTTACTTTTGCTACAAGCTCTTTGTATTGCTTTATATTGCATATTAAGTCGGGTAAATTTCATAACATGGACGTTCATAACATACATTTGCATAACATAGCTTTGTATCAAGAAGTTAATCAAAATGTTATTGCAATTTCTTAATTGTTATTTCTGCACTGCTTAGTATAATATTTCTTTAAATGTTTTGACATTTGAATTGAAGTTGTCCCATAAACAAATCCTAAAACTAAATTGCTTAGCTAGATCATTCTTGTAGTGAAGTGTTTCGTGGGTTGTTTTTGTTTGAACTGCTAGCATTTAGCATTTTTTTTTTCTTTTCTTTTTTCCTTTTTTTTTAGCGCCAGATCAGTACCAAAATTGATACGCAGCCAAAGAACACTTTTTTTTTTGCAGTTTTACACCCCTAGCATTTGATGCAAATTAGAATCCCTTGCATGATATTTTAAACTTAGAAACATGCTGTGTTGTCAAATATAATAATACATGTATAAAATGTAATATAAATAAACATATCGTACAATAACACAATGAACGGTCCAGTTCTAGCGCAGATTAGAAGTCCCTGCCCATCTCAGCGTGACTTGGGACAAACAGAACTACTGATGCAGAAAAGCCAACTACCTAAAATCCAGCGAGACAGCACAACCACCTAAATTGAGTAAACAGCGATCTAATCCCTTAATCTTTTACTCTTTTATTATGTTGATTATTCATTAAATTTCCCCATAACTCATAACGGATTCTTGTTTACTGCATTATTTCATTTTAGAGTTGATCCGAAAAACATCTTGATGCAGAAAAAATATAAAAAAATATCTTATTCTTCATTAAATGTGGGATAAAGATCAGCCGACTTAGATATCAACAATTTATTGCTTTTGGGGTTTCCGACTGATTTGTTTGTGAACAGTCATTTGACCTTTGCTTAATCAGGCTACATATGACAATAAGTGTTATATTTTACACGCACACGCGTTGTTCTGTGCTGCAGCTGCCGTCCCAGTTAGAGGTGGCTGCCACAGACCTATCCGTCATCCAGTCTTAGAACAGCAATCAGCCGGGTTTGTGGGCTTGTACCTGCAGCAGCTAAAAAGAGCTCCGTGTTTCAAACATTATTTTCTTTGTTACATTGGTCAGCAATCACAGAAACGCCGTCGCCAGCTCTTTTCCTATCACGACAGAGGTTCAATGAAACTCAGCACAGACTTTTATGACGTTGTGACTCCGGTGTCGCCACTAACAGCAGCACCAAATGACCTGGACGTGAGTAGTTCTGGAGAAGTGGAGTAGATCATGTGCCTATGGTAGATATACAGCAAACATTAAAGACGGAAAATAACCACATGGCCCGCACACTCGAATGTGCGCACGTTTTACCTTCTCTTGGCGTGTTACATTCTCCAGTAAAGTGCGCTCAAACATACAACAGGAAATGGGAATTGGAAAACGCACTGCTTGGGTTTGGCGACGGTAAAAAAAAGAAAAAAAAAAAAAAAAAAAAGAAACAACAACACATTGTCATATCTGTAATTCAAGGAGCTGAGGAGACACAGATGACTACTCAAGCCTCTGAGTTTCAGCTGGCAAGTTATGAAGGACTGCAAAAGAAGGTGTGAAACAAATAACTTCAGAGGAGCCCCGCAAAACACACACACACACACACACACACACACACACGCACACACATGGATTTATTTATACTGGAGGAGAGCCTGCATTGTTGCAGCTCTGTGCCTGATCCTAAAGTTTACTTACAGTTTCACACTCATCATTTGTCAGAGGAAGACCGAGAATGCTGAACAGAGCATCAGCTACAATGAAAATCATTATCAGTGAATAATTTTCTTTGACAGTGCTGACTCTCTTTCTAGTAGTCCTCATGAATACAGTTGACTTCAAAGAGAGACTTGACGAAAATGCGCGGTGTACGGTTTCCAGTGTTCTGTTGTTGGGACTTCAAAGGAATTTAGGTAAATGAATACAGCCGGTTGTAATGATGATTAGGAATAATGCCCGTGCTAATGAGAAGATCAAAGCTCAGCACTTAGACAATACAAACGAACATTCAATTAGTCTAATCACGTCATTAATTAAAATCATCATCATTGTCAGGCGCTCCTAATGGAATACAACACATTGCCAAAGTATTCAAACCGCTTACACTTTTCCACATGTTGTGGTTTGCGATCCCTGCAGCTCCACCAGAGTGAGCAACCTCTAAACGCTATCCATGCACGGGCTGCCACAGTGTTGGTCACGGACGGCCACGTTGTAGTTGTTTCATATGCTTATCGTTTTTGGATGATGGACCATCCTTAAGATGTTCAATCTATTCTATCTGATGTGTTTCTCGGTCTGCATGATACTGTTTATTTTCCATATATATATATATATACATATATATATATATATACATATATATATATATATATATATATATATATATATATATATATATATATATATATATATATATATATTCCCACAGACAGACAGACAAATAGATAGAGAAAACATGATCAATCACATGTTTTTTTAGGAATAGCTGGAATATAACTTTTTATTGATATTGCTAGAAAATGACATAACCGGGCCATTTTTGTTCAACTTAATATGATTAAAGGCAAGATAACTTATACATTTTATATATATGGATGGATGGATGGATGGATGGATGATGGATGGATGGATAGATACTGCATGACTTTGCACTGTGCTATCACGTACAAGCTGTGTAAAATGCAATGAAGTTTGTGCCTGTAAAGTGACATAAGGTGGAAAAATTCAAGGGGCATGGATATTTTTACAAGGCATGTATTACCAAACAAAACTTCTGTGAGTATCAGTGCACCCTATGCGAGAATGTGTAGAAAGGTCCACCGGATTGGCTTATCTCTAATACACACAGACACATCAGCAGAACAGTAAGCACCTCTAAGCCCAAAGCACACAAGGTCCACACGCTCAACTTGAAGAAAGACATGACGACAAAAAACAAAACACACGTGGAAAAAAAAAAAAAGAAGAAGCAGTGCTGAAGATGTTTATGTACTCCTGTGTAATGCGGAATGTATGCAGTTTGCCTGTGCGCACAGGGAATAACAGGATGAGTTTGCCGAAAGAGTTTGCGTATCTGTGCACAATCTGCGCAACTCAGTTGTGCACACAGACATGCGAACGGGTCAACAAGCTTTCAAACGGGCATTTGCTCTGACTGCATGCACAGGTGCATGACGGCATTCTGAAATAAACCGATGTACTGTTTTGTCAGTTCAGCAGGGGGTTTGTGCGAGTCAATCTATATACTCCCTTATTATTCAGGGAACTAAGATAATGTTTTGTTTTCCTGCAGTGTGATGCAAAAACATTTGAATATGCTGTGATAAAAAAAATATATATATTCAACACTGCACTAAGAATAAATTCTGCAGTCTATAAAAAGCAGTTCTAATAAAAAGGGGGAAAAAAAACATGCAGCTCTGGTCAATAACAAGTGGAAAGCAGCAGGCAAGGCAAACACAGCCGGAATCGATGGAGTTCCATAATGGCCAAAATGTCAGTTGCTTCAAGCCACCTTCTTTCTTTCAGATTATATATATATATATATATATATATATATATATATATATATATATATATATATATATATATATATATATATATATATATATTTATATATATATATATTGCCTTTTTTGCCTTCTTCAGAAATGGTGCTTTTAATACTAGACCAGTGGTTCTCAAACTTTTTCTGTCATTCCCCACTTTGGACAAGGGGGAATTTCCAAGCCCCACCTGTCCCCATCGCCCCAACACAATGCTAATGAAATATGCAACAATCTTAAAATGTTCCAATTTTATTGAAGTAACAAGTAGTATCTAAATACAAAATATCTACATCAAATAACAGCAAGCTCAAAAATGAAAGAAAATAAAAATGCAGCTGTGTCAAAATTTGTAACAATTTCAAAGATAGAAAAAATTAAAGTGCCACTCTGCAATTTGTTAATAAAAGAGTGAAATCCATCTGGCAAGACAGGTCTATTTATCCCTGCATTAGTGGCTGCAATGAGCCTGTTTTGCATTGCACAGTTTATCAAAACGGGGTTGCAGGCTTGATATTGCCACTCTCAAGTCATGCTCAATGTTCAGCTGAGATCTGTATTTTGTTTTCAGTGAAGCAACAGCTGAAATGTGGCAAAGGGAAGAAGAATGCACACAGCTCTCTGCCCGATGAGTGGATACTCCCTCTCCACTCCAAACCAGAATTCACTAAGAGTCTGAGCATTAAACCTGAGCCTCAGGGTGGAGTCAGACGTCATATCAATAAACTGGTCCTCCTCAGCAGACCTAAAATCAGCAGCTGCTGCAGACAGAATAGAAAAAAATAGACTTACTTTATTTTTCATTGCATAATAAACACAAAGAAATCAGTTTCTTTGAACCTCGCCAGAGATTTCCTATCTTGTCTGGACAATTTTGGTTTTGATCAGTTTTCAAATTTTCCAACACACTCTAAAGGTCATACTCTTGACCTAATTTGTTGCTCTGGTCTCACCCCCTCTAACTGTTCAGCTGAGGATCTTCACATATCTGATCATTTCCTCCTTTTATTCAGCATTTCCCCTCGTCTCTTCACAGCAAAGACCCCACGGCTCCTTTCATACCGGAACATTAAGAACATTAACTTGGACACTCTCTCTTCACACATCCTAAGAACTTTAATCCTGGATCCTTCTTCCTCACCGGATGAACTGACATCTCAATACAATAACTGCTTAAATGACATTTTGAACCTCCTTGCCCCAACAAAATCCCAGACTGTCACCTTTTCCCACTCCGCCCCCTGGTTTACCCCTGAACTCCGGACCATGAAGGCTAAGTGCCGTCAACTTGAAAGACTTAAAAAGAAAACCGGTTTAACAATTCACAGCGAAATGTATATAACTCAGATAACTCAGTATAAAGAACTAATCACTAAAACTAAATCCACTTACTATTCCAACCTGATCTGCTCACACGAAGGTCATTCTCGGACTCTGTTTTTGGTGTTTAACAATATTTTCAAATCCCCAGCTTCTCTTCCTCCCCACCTATGCTCAACTGACGCCTGCAATTCGATTATGCAGTTTTTCAATGATAAAATCAAAATAATTCACCAGTGCCTGCCTCCTATCCTGTCACCCCCTTCCCCTATAACCCCTTCACCCTGCCAGCCTTTTTGCAGCTTTCATCTACCAACCCTCTCCGATATTTCTGATTTTATCAACAAATCTAAATCTTCCACCTGCCCACTTGATCCCATTCCGTCTGCCCTGGTCAAATCCTACCTCCACGCTCTTCTCCCCTTCATAACTGCCATCATTCACTCCTCTCTTGGTTCTGGAATTGTTCCATCTCTTTTCAAAACTGCTATTATCACTCCTATTGTGAAGAAACCTGGACTAGATCCCAACAATTACAATAATCTCAGGCCAATTTCAAATTTACCTTTTATTTCAAAAATATTGGAAAAAACAGTCGCTTCTCAACTTCATTCTCACTTAACTCACAACAAGCTTTATGAACAGTTCCAGTCTGGCTTCCGTCCACCTCATAGCACTGAAACCGCCCTCTTAAAAATAATCAATGATCTTTTAATAGCAGCTGACTCTGGTCTAATTTCCATCCTCATTCTTCTTGATCCAAGTGCAGCCTTCGACACAGTTTCACACTCTACCCTACTCCATCGACTTTATACAATTGGCATCACTCACACTCCCCTAGCCTAGTTTCAATCCTATATTTCTGGCTGCACTCAGTTTGTTCAGATTAAGTCATATCGTTCCAACTCCTCTCCAGTTACCACCGGTGTTCCCCAAGGCTCTGTTCTAGGACCCCTACTTTTTATCATCTACATTCTCCCCCTTGGCAATATCTTTAGGAAATTCAACATCAATTTTCACTGTTATGCGGATGACACCCAGCTCTATCTTTCTTGTACACCAAACTCTTCACTCCCACCTCCTTCATTAATCTCCTGCTTAACCGAAATAAAATCCTGGTTCACCTCCAACTTTCTTAAATTGAATAATGACAAGATCGAAATCCTCTTAGTGGGAACAAAATCTAATTTATCCAAAGCTGACAGTTTTCTCCCTTTCATTTGACAACTCCATAATTTCCCCCTCACCTCAGGTCAAGAGTCTGGGTGTCATCCTTGATAGTACCTTGTCCTTCTCCTCTCACATTAACAACCTTACCCGCTCCGCTTACTTTCACTTACGCAATATCAATCGCCTTCGCCCCTCTCTCTCCACTAGCTCCACCTGCACTCTTTTTCATAGTCTGGTCACTTCCCGCATTGATTACTGTAATTCTCTTCTTTTCGGTCTTCCTCAAAAATCCATTCACAAAATTCAGTCAGTACAAAACTCAGCAGCTCGCATCATTTCTAGAACCCCTTCTTTTCATCACATCACCCCAGTCCTGCAGCAGCTCCACTGGCTACCTGTGAAGTATAGAATTCAGTTCAAAATCCTCCTACTTTTAAAGTTATTCACAATCTCTCCCCTCCACACCTTTCTGATTTACTTCAAATTTCTACTCCCTCCCGCATACTTAGATCTTCTTCTACCACTCACTTAGTTGTTCCTTCAGCCCGTCTTAAAACCATGGGGAGCAGAGCTTTTTCACCTTCTGCGCCCACACTCTGGAATTCTCTCCCCCCTGACATCTGCAATACCGAGTCTTTACCCATTGGCGCGAAACCGATGTATACAGATGCAGATATATGGGCGCAACAGTGTTGCCAACTCCTCAGTAAGGAAAGTAGCTATTGGCTGTGCTAAAAGCCGCTAGAAGTCGCTGAATGACGTCATCGCCTAATTTGCATAATCTGCCACATGATGTGATGTGCAAGTTATTGACGCTGTGGGAGAAATAACGTTGTTAGAGAGAGAGACAAAAAGTGAGTAAAAACACTTTTTTCTGTCCATGTTTATTTATTATTATTATTTTTTATTTTATTTATTTTTTATAAAAAATAAAAAAAACTGGCGGCCTGTCCAGGGTGTACCCCGCCTCTCGCCCAGTGAACGCTGGAGATAGGGGAGTTTGCATGTTCTCCCTGTGCATGCATGGGTTCTCTCCGGGCACTCCGGCTTCCTCCCACAGTCCAAAAACATGACTGTTAGGTTAATTGGTCTCTCTAACTTGTCCTTAGGTGTGAGTGTGTGCGAGAATGGTTGTTTGTCCTGTTTGTCCCTGTGTTGCCCTGCGACAGACTGGCGGCCTGTCCAGGGTGTACCCCGCCTCTCGCCCAGTGAACGCTGGAGATAGGGGAGTTTGCATGTTCTCCCTGTGCATGCATGGGTTCTCTCCGGGCACTCCGGCTTCCTCCCACAGTCCAAAAACATGACTGTTAGGTTAATTGGTCTCTCTAACTTGTCCTTAGGTGTGAGTGTGTGCGAGAATGGTTGTTTGTCCTGTTTGTCCCTGTGTTGCCCTGCGACAGACTGGCGGCCTGTCCAGGGTGAACCCCGCCTCTCGCCCAGTGAACGCTGGAGATAGGCACCAGCAACCCGCGACCCCATGAGGGATAAAGCGGATCAGAAAATGGATGGATATTTTTTATTAATGTTTAATTTATTACAATACTAACCCTCCTCCTTTACCCGGGTTTAAGACCGGCAAAATGAACCATAAAGAGACACTATGGCGGAGTTACAATTTTTTTAAAACTTTTTTTTAACGTTTTCTTTTTTCCCTTGTGGTCCACCAAGGAGCCTACAAATCACGGTAAAACATGAACATGTGGCTGTGTGAATCAAACGCCGTTATTTATTCAAGATAAAATATTTCAAATTCAGTTATTTATGATCAACCTGCGCCGTCAATCCCAGCGCATGTGCGCTTTATTTGCAGTCTGGACGCTGAGGGTAAACATGCTGTGGCTCTGACTGCAGCGCTGAGAGGGACTCCTGCGGTAGCGGGAGAACGGGGTTAGGACGGGGGAGGCGCCCCACGGCAGCACCTGCCGCTGGAGGACAAGAGTATGAACGATACGTGCTTTCACGTAAGCGTCTCCAAAAGTCGCTAGATTTGTTGCTAGTCGCTTTTTTTGAAAAAGAGTCGCTGGAGGGGTCTGAAATATAGCGTCAGTCGCTGAATTGGCAACACTGGGGCGCGAAAGGTTATTCCATTACAAATAATATGCTGACGTCACGTCAATCATTATTCTGGTGAAATTTTTCTCATATCTAATGTTATTTTAATTAGACTGCATGTAGGCTAGTAATGATTACGTTTTGGGTTTAATTGGTCTAATAAGCGGCAACAGACAGCTATAAGGACAGTTTGCTCTCACACGTTCTACATTTATAGTCACACAACACACACACACACACACACACACACACTGGAACTTGGCGCGCCCCACCTGTCACGTCTCAATTCCCCACCAGTGGGTCGCGCCGCACACTTTGAGAACCGCGGTACTAGACAAACATCACTGCAGATCTGTTTTTTTTTTTTTTTTTTTTTGTGTGTGTAGCTGTTAATCCCCAATAAGCAGAGATAGAGCAGTAGCATCAATATCATCAGAACCACCAAAGAGGCAATTTTTTTTCTTCAAAACAGATTTAAATGAGTTTTATTACCCAAATTAACCTTTATTTGGCCGTCTCAATCTGCAGAGTAATTGCTCTCAAACACACGCACGCACACTCCTGCGGCCACCGAGAGGTCAGACTTTTTGCTTCAGACTGTGAAACCACAGATATGCTGAAATGTCAGAGCCGCCACAACTGGCCAGGCAAAGGAGGGGAAATTAAGGGGCTTTGTTTGTGTTTAAAGGGAATGTCAAAACACATGTTTTATGGATGACTGTGTGTGGTGAGCATTCTTCGACGGGAAAGAGGAAATTCAGAAAAATCAGGGGGGGGGGGGGGGTGGGGGGTGGTAACCGACAACATTTAGTGTCATGAAGGAAAGCTTTTTTAATATGTATTTATTTCCGTGTCACATTTGTCCCCCCGGTTTATCCACAATGGCCAAAATGAAAAATTGCCACTGTCTTCGCATGCTCCCAGAAACACCAATGCACTCATCTGCTGGCATGCGACGCAGAAAAACTTCATGTGTGAGCACTTGTACAAATAAAAGGCATATGCTCACATGCACGCACTCTCACGGAGCGCAGTTACAGGCCCCTGTGTTCCGGCGAAAGGCCAGTCTGCAGCCCGGGCTATAATGACATCCAGGTATGTTTGCTCTTCATTTTACACGGCTCATCGCAGCTCCAAACAGGGTACCGGTGTAGGGGTTGGGAGGTTGGACGGGGAGTCTGTGTTTCTGCATGTGGACGTCAGAACAGAGCACTTCCCTGCACATACCAGGCCCACTGTGAACATCTGTGTTATAGTCCTCACGTTGCCTGCGTCTGTAAGAGCTTTGCAGTACATTCATGCGTTCTCATCCTCCTTTTGAGCTAATTTCGCGAAATTCACACAGACACACACACACACACTCGCACACAAAGAAGGCTTCTCTCTGGCTTGTTGACATTCCAGTAGCTTGGCCTCTTTGTCTGCTCCAAACTCTCCTCATTCAAAACAGACCTCCGCACTTTCTTTTCTCTCACTCACTCACTTGTCCTCTCCTGCACACATGGACACACAGACACACCCTCACATTTTTAACCCATCCATCTAGAGCCTTCTTCATTAAAACAAACAGATCATCCCAGGTATCCTAACTTAATATTTCAAATTTTGCGGCAGCGAAATACGTGTACCGTAATAGGCAGGGTGCAAAGTGTTTAGAATGATTTACTTACAGTTTTTACAAGAGGTGCACCAACTAGGCGTGTTTTAGTTCTGTCTAGGTCTACCACGTAACACATCCAAACTCAAATGTTTAACAATATTTTTTATTGAATTCCTAAATATGTGAAATATTAATCACAAAAGTAAAGGGGATGCACCAGGTTCCTTGAAGGAGGCAGTAGTTTTGAATCCGACAGAAAATGCAGCATTACAAAATGCTCCCTCTATGCATCAAAGATGTCATTTCTGTAGAAATTTTAAAAAGAATCTTCATCAGAAAACATGCTGATATGGGATGGATTCAAAGACTGAATAAAGTGGAATTTAATGTTGCTTGTTTTAAGAGTAAATTGGCAGATTATAATGACTTGGGCAGAGCAGCAAGTCAGTAAGTCATATATATATATATATATATATATATATATATATATATATATATATATATATATATATATATATATATATACACACACAAACATACATACATACATACATACATACATACACCACATATATATATATATATATATATATATATATATATATATATATATATATATATATATATATATATATATACAAATTTTTAAAATGCTACCTTATTGCCTTTAATTGCAAGATGTTGGACAAAAATGGCTCGGTTATGTCATTTTTTAGCAGTATCAATAAAAGGTTATGGTTTCATGTTCCATCTAATATAACATGTCAATAACATGTTCCTAAAAAAAACATGTTCTTGATCATGTTATTTAACTTACTGTTACATTTTATGAATCAGATGACTACACTTGGCCCTCTTTGGTGAGTCAGAAATAAACCACATTTGTTTCCCACATACTCCTATTGAAACCACTTCAATCACGAGGAAAAAGTGTCTGTCAATGTGTTTTGCAGATAAGCAAAATAATAAAACACTAAATGATGGACAAAACTCGAGATGGAACTTTAATCACATTCAACTCTGCTTTAATGCATGAAACGTTATTTTCCAAGCATGCTTATGAGATTAGACTCATTGAAGCAAATAAATAGCACTACCTTTTATGAACTCTATTCTGCAAACAGTGGTATTCCTCACAGACAAATCCAGATAAGCAGATTCAGCATCCTGAGTGAACTGTTATTTACGCAGCGGAGTTAAAAGTTATAAAAAGGTCATACTGAGAGCTGCAAGGCAGATCTTGGGATTCCATGCACAGATTTGTCACCTGTTTTAGAGGAATTAACATCTTGTTTTGCTGACGATTACACTGAGGGCTGCTTGTCAAAGGAAACTCAAGTGTTGAGGCCTGAGGGCATTAAAGAGTCTCAGGTGTGATGAACTCATCTGTTTTCAGGCAGTTTCAGACTGAGAGAAAACGCATACGTTGAATGATGACAAAAACATATTTTTAGATTTTTCGATGGAGCAGAAATGGAATTTTCTAATTCAGTACCTACTACCCGCAAGTTGGAAAAGTTGACTAATTGTCCCATATAAATATGTCCTCGTAACCAGCTGCCACAGCCGGGCATGTGATTCCTGCAAATTTGATGCCCGGCTGAAAATCTAGGTGGCTGCTGTAGAGGTAAAGTGAACTGGAAAACTTTTTTGTTTTCTACCACTTCTAGATACTCAGAAATAAATGTATGAATATGCACGAAAGCCACATAAAAGATCAGGATAATATTCCTGGATGTGCTGCACTCACAGAGGCCATGTGCAAAACTTGATGGAGATACTTTTGATACGATACGATACGATGCGATGCGATACAATACGATACAATACAATCTACTTTATTGATTGAATTGGGCAATTACCGACAGATGTATGTGACATATGTGGATATACAATTTGCCTTTATTGATGTCGCAGATTAAAATAAATATAAAAAAGCCAAAGGTGAAAGCTCATCCTATCTCCAGCATGCCACTGTCACCATTGCCACCTACATAAATCTAATTTAATTAAACTCTACAAAAGTAATCAGTTATTGCCTTTCAAACAACATAATTAAGATAATATAAGAGCAAATTGGAACCTTTGCTTTCCTATAGAATGATCTATTGCTTTTTTTTAACAGACCAGGCACCTTAAAGAGTTAATGCTAGTCAAGTGCAAGCCCCCTCCACTTTACAAGTATCCCCCCTACAGTTTAGGGAAACGGACATAGTGTTAGGTAAGTACTGAACACACCGTTTTCCTCATTAAATTCTAATGGACCTATTGAAATGAAGTTTGACCTGATAGATCTCAGTTAATTTAGGTTAGTCACAAGCAGAATTATCTGTACTTATTAGACAAAATATACTCAATTGACACCTCAGGTTTCTCACTTTTTGGCCGATCAAGGATCAGCCTACACACAGCCCAATGCTGTATCTTTTACACATGCCTTCTGCTGGAGCTTAGAAGCCTGGACATGCAAATGTCCCTGTTGAAAGATACAGACACTTTGTATCTCACTGCTGAAAACATGAGCGTGCATGTGTTAACCCCATAGCTGAAGAAAGAAGCATTCATCTCTTAGGTGCTTGTCAAAGAAAAGAGGGATTCAATGTGTCCATTTCTATGAGCACACATGCGCCTGCATGTTTTACTATTCCACTGGAGGCAGGCGTATATCTGACTGGGAAGTAATGAGGCCTGACTGTGAGTAATGAGGTCTCTTCTGAAAATAAAATAATAATACAAAATCAGCCAAATCAAAAGTCCATGAAAATCACAAGCAAAAGTTTTGAAGGCATAGCATGCTTTTCTCCAGACCATGAAAATGTGGAATTAAAAAGCTAATGTTTGTTCAAAATTAGATTTGGAAAATTCTCAATTTTCACTTCGTAAAAGGTCTCAGAATGATGAACACCTTAATTAAATTTAGTTTGGCTGTATGTAAATGAGCGGTAGGCCATTTTCCATCAAAAGTAGCTTGGATAAATGTATCTGTTAAATTTGGGCGCAGCAGTAAAACCAGCCCATGAAATATTTCTCTTTGAATGTTGTAAACGTTTCTGTTTGAATTCCAACAGCTTATGCGCACGAACCAAAAATATATTGTAAAATAAGGCATTTGTTCAACAACAGCAGGGAGATATAGCATCACATTGTGTTCCACATATTCCGTTTTTGCTGTAAAACTAGATTAGTGTAAAAGTATCGGCTCAACCACAGATGTTCAACTAAAAAACACAAAAGAGAGCGAGAGATTCCAGGATTTGCTCTGCAGTCTCCCTGTACTTCAGTCGTTTGGTTTCTGATGGTAAATCTATATCTATGCAAAGTAAAATGAGTAGTCTTAATTCCTGCTTTAATTACTGCTGATAAAAAGTAGTTGCTGATTTCCACACCAGTTTTCATCTCCAACAGAACCTCAATGTCACCGGCGCCATGATAATAGTATTTCAACAACTTTAAAACTCTGTAGATTGATTGTTTGCCCAAATGTACCAGAGCGTGTCTGGTATTATGCTTTTCTTTTCTTTTTTGTGGATCCAATTATCTGCATAGCTACTAATGATTCTGTAAACTATAAGGAAACTATGTGCTCTGAGCATACTTTGAAGACTCCACTAAGAGGTTCAAGAAAACCACCCACATGTAGTACCCTACAGAAATGAACTCTAAACTTATAGCCCTCTAGCATTTTCTGTTTAATTTTGTCTCGTTACAATCAAAAACTTTCATGAGTTTTAAATAAAATATGTGCTTGACCAACACAAAATGGTGCATAACTGTAAAGTCAAAGCAAAATATTCATGCTGTTGAGTTTAATTATTTATTCATTGCAAATTAAAATCTGAAATGTGCGGAATGTAAATCTATTCAGCCTCCTTCATTACATATTTCCTTAACTGCCATTTGCTGGAGTCACACTTGCAAGTCATTTAAGGTATGTCTGTTCCAGGTTCACATATTTACAAACCTAATATTTTGCTCATTCGTGTTTGGAAAGCTCAAACTCAATCAGACTGGATGGATCGTGTCTGCGGACATCTTTTTTTCATGGTTTACCACAAATTCTAAAATGGATTTAGATCTGTAGTTTGACAGGGCCAATGAAACACATTAACCTCTATCAACACATGGTCCGTTCATTGTCACAATACATCCTACTGCTACACTCGCACTATTCATACAGTCTTACACAGAATTTTTCTGTGTATAAAATGTCTTTTTTGGTGTTTCGCCACATTCCTGACAAAGGACAAATACTTATATTTATAAGGTTTCTGTTTTGTCTTCTGTTTTTACCCTGAGCTTTGCGACAAAAGTTCACTAACATGTAAATTGTGAATGTGCAGGTCGTTGATTTTTCGGTTTCAAGGGATCGTGCATTCATTTATTTTTCTGCTCGTTGTGGTTTTCATCTGTTCTTGTTTCTGTTAGATCTTTGTTTTCCTGCTGTCTTCAGTCCAGGTAGTGAGTATATTTCGTCATTTTCTGTTTGTTCGGTTCTGTCGTCCTCCCTGTGTCCTGCTGTCTCAGTGCTCTCCCTCTCCTCCAGCTCAATCATTTTTGTCACCTGTGCTGATTACCCTCGCCTGCCGTTCCAACCGTTTTTCACTCCTGTTTAACCTGCCAGTTTCCTCCCACCCTCTGTCGGCTCCTCTGTCATGCTCACCTCTTTGGGTTTGCTCCTTGTTTGCTTCCTGGTCCTTGTTTTCACCTGCCCTGACTGTAAGTCTGCTGTTTTATTTCAAATCAACCACTTTTCACTTCATCATGTTACTCCAAAGCACTTGTTGGCTTTCTGGTCCTCCAACAACAACGCTAAACATGACACCATAGCTATGTCTTATGGGGTTTTACCAAAAGATTTTCTGTTTGTTCTGCTAGACGTAGAAATTTCTCGCCATTCTGAAACTTTTTCAGCATTTTGAGGATTTCCTTTCAGTATTGCCATATATTTAGCCTTATCTTTGCACCGACCAGTTCTCCTGTACCTGCTGAATAAACACCTCCACAGCATAATGCTGCAACCACCATGTTTCATGGTGTGTTTAGGGTAATGTAACGTTTGTTTTTCATCCAATTACAGTAGTTTTCATGATCTTAAAACTGTAGAATTTGGTTTTATCCAATGAGAGCACCACTCTCCACATGCTGCTGTGCTGCATATACATGGTTTCAGGCAAACGACAAATGGGATTTCTTGTGGCTGTCTCTCATCATTGGCTTCCTTCATGCCACTTTTCTCTGAAGGCCATATTTGTGGAATGCACAATATTAGTCTTCTCAACAGCTTTGATAGAGTGGCATTGCCCATTTTGGCTGCTTCTCTGTTTAATTATCTTCCTGCCCAGCCCGCAAGATTAGGTGGGCAGCAGATTTGGTAGTTTTTCTGTTGTGTCGTACTGTTTCCAGTTTGAGATGAGTTGAACAGTGCCCTATAGTTTATTCATTTCTTGGAATATAAGTTTAAAATCTAACTTTGCTTTAAACGTCTCATGAACTTTATTGCTAATAACCTTTAATCTTAGATTATAGGTGCTGAAGGGAATATTTTATAATCTTTAGATTTTGAGTTGCCAAAAAAATACATGTATCTTTTTTCCTTCCCCCACTAGTCACATACTACTTTGAGCTGATCTATTTCATACAAATTCAATACATTACATGGATGTGTTGGGTTCTAAGGTGTCAAAATGTGAATATATGAAGGAGCAAATACGTTTGGAAGAGATTACATCAGAACCCTTGCTAAATATTAACCTCCTCTTAAAAAAATGACAGGCTGGCTCAAACTTTCATTGTATTTGTTCTTTGATATTGTACAAACACAGTCCTTACATCCCCAACATCTGTTGTATTTGTACTCTATAGCAGTAAAATGTAAAAATGTAAGGGGAGCAGGAGAATATTCCCGACGCACCTCATGACCTTTTCCCATGAATGAATAGAATGCATAAGAGGTGCAGGAAGAATGAGGCAAGTGGCAAAGGTGGAGGCAGATGTTTTGCATGTTGATATATGGGAGGGAAGGAGGAAGGATGGCTTTCATTTTGAAATTTGCATATGTAAAAGGAAGGAAATGTTACTGTCTAAAGCCAAGTCATCCTGTCGTCTGCCGTATGAACCAAGACAGGCTCCAGTAAAACATGAAGCGAAGATCGCATTGGACATGCTCGAATTAAGGAACATAATTAATGAAAAGCAATCTAATGCAAATTAGTACCCATTTTAATCTGTTGCCAGAAAATATTGGTAAGAAGTGCTGAACGCCCCCCCCCCCACACAAAAAAAAAAAAGTTTGTATGTTTGCAAGCATGCTATGTAGAAGACAAACATGGAATGCTTTATTGCTTTTAATGACAGAAATTCTTACAATTACGCAGACAAAAACATTAATTCAGAATTCAAACTAAAAATTCTTATTCATTGCATTTCATGATATATTAGTTACTTGACAAATATAACAAATATAACATTCTTGAACCCCCAAATAAATGTGGTATTTGACCACATTTATGCTTTATGCCAAAATATATCGAGAAGGTTTTTTCAGGGTCATGCAATGCTGAACTAACAATACAACACACAATGGTTAGACTTTGTGAATTTTTGTACTTCACTGCTGCCCAACACTGATATTGTCACAAGAATCAGGCTTGCTCTCTGTAATTTGTAGCTTCTATCAAAGGGCACTGATAGCAAAAAAAAGCAAGAAGTAATATATATTTTTCTCTGGAGACTAAATCATATAATAATATATACTGTGTAAGTGAATATAAGAACTAACACTTTCATTGGAGAAAGAGTGCTGTGAAAAAAAAAAACTTTTTTGTTTTTGCTTAACATAAAAATACTTTTTCTCTCATGCTTAAAATGTTTCAGATGAAAAAACATACCATGCAGAGATAGCTAAAGTAGAGAAAATGTAATTTTAAAATTATGATTTCATTTAAGAAGTGAAATATATAACATCAAAATCAGCTCAGTTGCATCTGCTTGAGTAACATTTTAAACAAAATCTACTGTGTTTTTTACTTTAAGTTGAACAATATTACTTAGAGGTATTGCTACTCTTTAGGAAAATTATTAGCTACTCTACTCTAGTAAGTAACTTCTTTGAATAAAGAACAGACGCATTTTAACCAACAATGCACCAGAGACACTTTCTAATCTTTGCTCCTCACAAGGTGAAGTGTTTACAACATGCAAATGATTGTATGGGTTCTGATCTGATCAGGAATAGTTTACACTGTCTCTGAGATGCTAAGATACACTTGCACACACCTTAGCTACTCCGATACGCTGCTATACTATCAGGCATATTGCATTTTATCTCATAACGTTAAGTAAATAAGTGTTTCTCTACTGCTTCTTTCCACAGTTTAACTTGAATATTTCAGCTTTTTTAACTATGTTTGCCATAACATTAATAACTGCATTGCTTACTGTGGTATTTATTTAACTTTTGTATTCTCTGTTGCTTTAGAACTAACAATAGATTAGCTTGTTTTCTTTATTACTAAAAATTGTGTGTAACTCTGTTTTTGCCAATTGCATGGCCAAATTTCCCTAATGTGGGAAAATAAAGGAATTTCTTAGGTTAAAGTTGAACTTTTTGGGAGGTATGGGTGTCCTTACATCTTGCACATAACTCATAGCGTTCTTGGAAAATGTAAATAGACATACCTACAGTCAAACATGTCAGTAGTAGTTTTATAGTCTCGGGCTGCTTTGCAGCTTTAGGACCTAGACAACTTGCCATAATTGATGGAACCTGAATGTCGCTCCCTTAAAGCATGAAGGACAATGTTCAGCCATCAGTTTGTGACCTTAAGCTTAAGCGCCCTGGTGTTATGCAGCAGGACAAGGACTCAAAGTACATTAGCAATCAATCTCTGAATGGCTCAACAAAAGGTATGATGAAGGTTCAAGAGTTGCCCAGCTAAAGTCTAGGCCGAAATTGTACTGAGATGCTGAGGCATGACGTTAAACGGGCTTTTCATGGGTGCAGCGGTGGCGCAGAACTAGAGCACACAACCCATCTCAGCCCTATTTCCTGTCAGCCCCTGTCAAATTACAGGCACTGCTCCCATAAAGACAAACAACAACAAATATACAGGCCTTTCATGCTCAAAAACTATACAGTGTGGCTGAATTAAAACAATTATGTAGCAAAGACTGGCAAAAATTCCTACTCAGCATTATAAAGCTTGATGACAATTATTTCCACCAAGGGTGGCTCTACCAGTTTTAGGTATTTAACCTTTGACATAGGGCCAGGTTGGTTGGACGGCTTTGTTTCCTTGATAAAGGAAATCCTCATTTTAGAAGTGATTTTTGTGTTTGCTTGGGTTATTTTTATATCAAATTTGTTTGATGATCTGAGGGTGAAAAAAAAGGAAAAGCAGAGGAAATATGTCAGGGGAGAATACTTATACAAACCACAGTATGTAGTTTAACACATTCCTGAAAAATATGGTAACACAGCATAAATACACTTCAAAGGTCTGAACAATTTTGCATGTATAAAAATGACCGGGCTATCACAATTTATGGCTGCTTATTTTTCACACAGGTTCCCAAACATGTGTTTCTCATATCTGTGTGTGGAATGATGCTGTGTTTAAAAATGGTACAGTCTAAGTTCAAGCAGAAGGTTAATGCGACCTCTGCCAGATTTCCTCAGCAGTGTGTGTGTGACTATGTGTGAGTAAGGTGCTGTGCTGAATATATGGAGTATTATCAATCTGACAGATCAGGCTCCTTGTTATAGAGTTGAAGAAATATGACGGTTGTACTCTCGAGATATGGGTGAGACGGAGCCTGTGTATACCGATATGCTTTTCCTCTGAATTTACTCTGCGTGATGGGTATTTTCAAAATATTGACATGTTTTATGTTAGCATGTCTAAGTGCCACTTAAATCTAATCTCTATTTTTATAAACCACATATGTATTATTTTATCATTACTCAGGTAAATGATACGAAAATCATCTTACCAGCAAGTAAACATTTAGACTGCTTCTGTTAGATTACATTACTCTATATTATTGCGGTGGCGTTGTTTGCTCTGTTAATTCAAACCATTAGAAGCATCTTGCAAAAGTATTCTGACTCATTTAACTTTTTTTTTTTTTATATGTTGGATCCAGATTCCTCTATATATTTTATGGGGATTATATGATTAAAAGCAAACACAAAAACTGCATATTTATGAGGAGAAGAAAAAAAAATGTTTCCAAGCTGTTTCAAAGAGAGAAATCAGAAAAGTGTAGTTTAATCTGTCACACCCAAATGAAATCCAGTGAAAGTGAATTTTCTTCAGAATTATCTAAGTAAATAGAATCCGCATTTATGTTTTTCAATGGTAGAATCTGCAATTTTTCCGGAAGTTTCTGCAAATCCCTTTTTTTAAGTAACTATGCATGTGCAACACCGTCTTACCTGCTCTTCAACTTCTCAGGGGGATCATGTGGAAAATAAATCTCCCAAAGCCATTCTGGTCTAATTTCTTTCTACTGAGGCTTTCTTCTTCTTCTTCTTATAAACTTGCACACGGTTTGCTTCTTGCGACTCCCATCCATGTTCGAAGTATACAGTGAGAGCAGCGGAGCTACAGTAAATGGCTAACACTAAGGTTAACCCAAGCTAACCGGATAAATAAACACTAGTAGTGTGCATGCACAGCCAGAAAGCAGAAACTAACAAGGAACGTGCTTACACATTGGCCTTATGTAAGCGTATCAGAATGATTGGCATGTGGGACAACCACCAGACAAGCTGATACCCCCAGAACTTGAGGGACAGAGGGGGGTGAAGACAGGACTCATCCTCTGACCAATGGTGCGAATGGCAAGGATTGCTCAGTTTTTACAGGCCTGCAGTTCTAACAGAGATCTACTTTTTTTTTACCTCCTTTTTCTGAATACATAATGTACTTACTACTGTCATGATGGCAAGACCATTTCACTCAGTATAACAAAAAGTGTTTCTAAACAGGATTACCAACTATAGTTTTTATCCCAGTGTGGATACAGATGATTTGTTAGAGAAGCCATGCAGTTCAGGCATAACATTGTGGAGTAGTTTAAAGCAGGGTTATGGGATAAAACAATATCTTAAGCTCAGAACATCCCAAAATGGAAAGATAATGGCATAACTACATACCTACGGCAAACCACCTTAACTGACTGGCTGGGATAAGAGCGCATTTATCAGAGAAGCAGCCAAGAGGCATATAATAACTCTGGAGCTGAAGTAAGGAAATGTATGAATACATCCAAATTTTGATCTTTAGGGAACAGTGGCAGGAAAAAAAAAGCAATTTTCTGAGAGAATACTATAACGTGTCCTGTTTGCCGTTTTCCGCAAATCATTTGGGGGACACAGGAAACATGAAAGAAAATGCTTTGATCAAATTAGACCAAAGCTGATTTTTTTGCAAGCTGGTCAGAGTTGATTTAAAAAAAAATGGATGGAGCTAGATACAAGGTAATCCTGATAAAAAACCTGTTAGAGGTTACAAAGAGGATGAAGGTTTGCCTTTCAGGAGCATTATCACCCCAAATATACAAAATCTGGAACACAATGGTTAAGACCATAGTATGTGTAGCAGTCATTTCTCAAAGTGGCCCGGCCAAGGTTTATATCCAAATCCAATTGAGAATTTGCCGCACAATGATGTCCTCAGACCCTCTCACTCCAATTTGACCATCTGATCAGATTTTCCAATAAAATAGTCAGCACAAATTTTAGTTTTCTATCTCTATTTCGTTGTCTAACCTTCCATCTCTAAACAGTTCCAACTAAATACATTGATGTTTGTGGTTTCAACGTCACAAAATGTGGAAAAGTTCACAGGATGTGCCTGAGAGTGGATTTATATAATCGGCCATATGATGTGGAACATGTTTTGGGTGTTATGTGAGATGCTGCCGTGTGATGCATGCGTGGCTAGTCATGCATTGGGGGGAGCCTATGTTTTGTTTCCATGGTCCTTTTTTTGTTTTCGTCTTTTCTGTCTGAACACTATCTTACTCATTTCATTTACAAAATATCTCATTTCAACACTTTCGAGAACTTTGACTGATCGTGAACGGTCAGGGGACGGACCCAGTACTTTTGAGAGGCAGTAAAACATTTTGTTCTTGTTCATGATTCCTGGCACTTAATGTGAGACTGATGTTACCCCTTTTCTAGGTTTCTCAATGGCATGCCTCATTTTATCCCTGTGGTTGGTTACCTGGGCTATGACAGGACATTACGCTTCACAATGACCCATTAGTCCTGGTGGATTATGCAATCCAGAATCCCAAAGGAGTGGTTGATGCTGCATGTCTGACAGTGACGGAGCAGGCTGTGCTTCTGTGTCTTGCTTAAGGGCAAATGCATTTTGTACAGAACCACGCTGTTATCCATCAAAAATAGGACAATCTCCCCAACCATTAGACCATGCTGCCACTTGTAAAACATGTGGAGAAAAACGTTTGGTTGAGAAGAACCCCATTTCCATTGTGCCTGGTCAACCTAAATGAATAAAGCAAGACACCTATTTGTCTTATTTTGTTAGCATTTTGTTTTTGCAGAGCAGTACTATTAAATTAGAAGATATGAATGCAGTGCACAGGTAAAAAAAAATGTTTTTTTTTTTTAAATACTTGTAAAACTACTACTATCCCATTAAGTTGCAAAAAAAGCATGATCTCTTTTCAAGGTTTTCATTAAAGAGGCCTTTATTTATTTGAGCATGGGGAGAAAGAAGAGGAAGACATGCATGGTCGTGAATCGAACCTGGGACATCTGTGTTGAGGACTGTAGTCTCCGCATAGCCTGCTCTACTACTGGGCCAGAACCCAAGCAGGATTTTTTCATATATTCTTGTTGCTGCTCTATTGAGATGTGCATAAAGCTACAGGTATGTGCTTTCATAAAGGGCAACAAAGCAAATTTTAGAAATAATAATAAAAAAATACTTGTTGCCTTGTTTATTCTATTTGTTGTACCGCACCCTAGCTTTAGCCACTGAGCTTGAGGGGAGCTATAGCTATTTTTAGATGTGCTATATAAACAGACATTGCATTAGAAAAGGCATTGCTTCACAACGATAAATTTGACACCCTTCTTCCTTATATAAATGCACAACCAAAACTGGGGATCAAAAGCTACACACGTAATTTATAGACATGACAAGATCTTTTAGACATGTTTTACAAAATATTCTTCATTTTTGACATCAAGACATGAGAAAATGCGTTTCTGGCAATATTTCTGGCAAGATAAGAAATAAAGGGTGACTGCAGCTTGGCTATTTCACCGATTTCACAAGTCAAATTTACAAATTTAGTTCTACACCAGATGTACACTAAGTATTGAATCCTCCCCCTGTACCAATCAATGTGTGACTGTAAGAGTTGCTTTTGATCTCTAATAACAGGAACATTGACCAACATATTTGATGTGTATTGATGTTTTTCACTTGGTAAAATTTAATGTTCATTACTGGTTTCACAACCGGTGACCGTTTCAATGTGTTCATTATGTTTTTCTTTTTATGTTTTCATGATGTAAAGCACTTTGAACTGCCTTGCTGCTGAAATGTGCAATACAAATAAACTTGATTTGATGTAACTTGACTTAAAAGTTGCTTCCTTGATCTATGAATCAAATCAACAGTCCATTTTTATTTGGAGGCAAAATGTCAATGATTTTGATTACCTTTTTATAATTGTACGTGCATGGGCCCGATTTGTTATGTGGTAAATGCATCTGTCATCACCACATTACTTTAAGCCTATTTAGGCATTCGATATCTTTAAGTTGTGTTCAGCCTTTTTTCTCTGGTACTTTTGGAAAGAATTCATAATTGGAATTCAGAGTGGAGGAAAGCCATTGCCCCCTGACAATAATGTTTCAGGGTTTGGGGAGCAAATGGTTTGTGTATGAATCAATTCTTCAGCCACAAATCAGGCTTCAACAAAGACAGATAGGACTGTCCTTGCACAATGTCATGGGCAATAAATACAGACGCCCAAAACAGCCAAGCAAATGCACACACTTGAAGGCGCACATGCACACGAGCGAGCCGTGCTTCATCTTTGCTGTTGTCGCCCCTCGTCTACAAGGACGCAGAGTTCTTTTGGAAAGCTGTTGTGTTTTGTTGTCGCTGTTTTAGTTCACCTTTTTATCAAGCTCTGTCAGAAACGCTACCCGCTTACTGGCTCTCAGCCAAAATATATTTAAGTATCTTTGCTTTTAAAAAAACAAATGCAAAATGACAGACACAAGCTCAAAGTGTCAGGACACAACAAACCTCTTTCATGCAAGACAGCGTCAAAGAAAAACAATCTTCAGCTCACAAAGCAGAGGTAGATTCCATTCTGGGAGTTATTGCTATGTAACCCTCACACTACTGTTTCTTACATCCTAAAGCTTTGCTTTAGTGATGAGATCTAGTCTGAAAGGACACATGACAATAGGCAAAATATCTATATGGTATCGAAAGACGAAAAGCTGCTTTACAAAGCACCGTGGAGCACATTAAAACTGTCTCAGGGGTTCATTTGTGATTGTGCAAGTTTAAAGAAATAGCTTAAGTCAAGGCAAGTTTATTTATAAAGCATTTTTTCAGTAACAAGATAATTCAAAGTGCTGTACATGAAGAAAACAGAAGGACAACAAAAAGAAAAAAAACAGAAGAAAGAGAAACATTACAGAGACAGAGGGAAAACATTACAGAGGAAAGCACATTGCATTAGAATAGTAGCAGCAGGTCAGATACAGTATAAGACAAGTTGTACTACAAACTTCAAAATTAACATTTTGAGGCAACACATAGGTTATTAATCTTGATTTAAGAGTAAGATAACTCAGGGTTTCAGCCCTTTTACAGTCTTCTGGGAGTTGGTTCCAGACAAATAGAGCATAGGAACTAAATGCTGCTTCTCCGTGTCTGGTTCTGGTTCTGGTTCTGCAGAGTAGACTTGAGCCAGAAGACCTGAGTGGTCTGAAGAGTTGATGTACTGATAACAAGTCTGTGATGTATGTAGGTGCTGAGCCATTCAGGGATTTATAGACTAACAGAAGTATTTTAAAGTCTATTCTCTGAGATACAGGGAGCCAGTGTAAGGATTTTAGAACTGGGGTGATGTGCTCTACTTTCTTAGTCTTAGTGAGGAAGCGGGCAGCAGCGTTCTGGATCAGCTGCAGCTGTCTGATCGACTATTTAGGCGCAGCTGTGAGAATACCATTGCAGTAATCAATTTCACTAAAATAAAAGCATGGATTCATCTTTCAAGATGCTGCTGAAAGATTGGTCCCTTAATCCTGGAAATGTTCTTCAGGTAATAAAATGCCTACCTTGTAACTGTCTTTAGATGTTTTTGGAGGTTCAGGTCAGAGTCCATCACTATAGTCAGATTTCAGGCCTGATCAGTGGTTACTACTTGAAGCAGCTGAAGCTTTTCAGCTTGTGGTTAAAGATTACCTTTGACTTATCTGCCTTCTTCTCCTCTTTCTGTCATGGCTTTTAGCATGTTGTTTTCATTCCCCTCCCATGTACATCCTTTTATATATTTTGTCCTATATTAATTCTCCCTATGCTTGATTTAAGTGTCTTATCCACCACGTTATTAGATATACCGGTTAAATTTCAAAAAGCAAATCCAACCTATCACATGGCGAGAGTATTATGATGTCTAGCTGTGCAAAAAATATCTCGCTAAAGTTCAAGCTGTGCATCAGAATGGGCTAAGAGGGTATTTAAGTGATTACAAACATGGAACCAAATGTGCGTCATTTAAATGCAGCAGGCACCTGAGCTGACCATAACTGTGACTACAGTCTTTACACCGTATGCATCAAAACTGGTTGCATGAACAATAGAGAATATTTTATGTGTAAAGAAATGTAATGGATGTGCAGCTGAATATGTTGCCACAATTGCATGATGCAACCATGGTAACGTAAGCCCAAATCTCAACTGAATGTTTATGACACCTTGTTGAATCTATGTCAAATATATACATCTCCATTGAATACCACCAACCAACCAAAACTTTGAGGCCACTTAAAAAAAGGGCCGCGGTTGGAGATGTAGAAGCCATATCACAAATCCCTGCTGCCTTGATATCTTCTCTCCTAACTATGTGATACGTTGGAGGTCTGTTTGTCTGCAACAGATCAGATTAACTGTGCATATACTGAAGTCACACAGAGTCCAGAACTCGGTTTGATGGCCTTGAAACTCACTTCCAATGTCTTGGAAAAAAAGTTTTATTGCAAAACAACATTAGCCAAAACTCTACTCAAACCGGCTGGAATAACATTAGGTTCCTGGCAGCATTAACTTATTGAACAGTCCATCAGGAGAAATTGGGGACCAGAGGGGGCTCTGTGATTTGTAATGGCACAGGGGTACGCAAGTTTGGATTTAATGGGTTGGAATCAACAAAATTGCTTTCGAAAAAGAAAATATGTCTCTCAAATGGTCTCTCAATTCAATATTAGGGGGCTTTTTGGCAATCTAGGAATGAGAAGCCCCTTTTTAATGACTAGATAAATTGATTTGTTAAGTGTATTTCTTTGAAATTACAGCAAGCTCTTTCATTTCCAGTGATGACTCTGCCAAAGTGTCCTCACTGAGTGTATAAAGCTTTTTTTAAACCTTATTTAAAGACATACTTTATCTGGAGCCACTGTACATAAGCTGCATCTCATATATTAATCACAATTTACTAGGTACACACAATAGCAGAATTCTAACAATTGGCACTTTGAGACAGCCAATAAAATGCATTATCAGCATTAATAAAAACTCTGATGCTGCAGGTGGTTTAATATACACAGCCATTTGTTTTTGTTTGCTATTAAAACACAAAGCAGCCAGTTTGCGTTCAGAAAATCCATGTCACAGATTCAACTCGAGGTTTAGTGCAGTATAAAAGTGAAGAAGCGAGATAATAAATTACTTATTAATAAACTATAAAAAATATATTACTAGGTATATTTAGTGGTAATTTCAAAAGTATGATAAATGATCTGGGACACATTAATTTAGATTTTCGTGGGACATTGTATGAGAATATAATTGTCTGGCATGAGTACATTACTGTACCCACTACCCATATCAATACTTGCTCATTGTGCAGTTTTGAGTTTTAAAGATGTCAATATGACATCTAAAATACCTATAGACTTCTGGGTCTCTAAAAGCAAGGTGTTTAGCAGATCTTTAAAGCTAAATTAAATAGGCATCACTGTTTAGGAGATAATGGCTAGAGTAAAAAGATGCATTTGTACATGCGAGTCGACCACATGTGGATCTAAACTAACCTGACGCCGCCAGATAGATTTGCTTCGCATATCCATCTGGAAACCTTCCGTTGAAGTAATTTTGGGAAGGGGCGAAAATACTGGTTAGCTGATTGGCCTATGTTGGTGATAGACAAGCCAAATAAACCAATCAGATCAACGAAGCATATGACGTACTCGTCAACATGCTTCATCAAATTTTCTTTAACGGAGAGTAGCCAGACTGATCTGCGAGTGAAACCTTGAAAGCTCGCGAGATCAGAATGGTCTCACGAGGCTAGATCTGAACATCCCTGCCTTCAAATTCTGCTCTCATCATTAAGAGCTAAACTGCCACCGTGTTACACTGGCAACCGTGGCTCAATGGGAAGAGTAGTTGTCCCAAAATCGAAAAGTGGGTTTGATTCCAGCTTCCTCCTGCACACGTGTCCACTTGTCGGTGTGCCACTGGGCAAGAGGCTTTACCCCTACCATGAGAATATGACTGAGTGTTCGGTATGACCAGAAAGGTGCTAAATAAAATCAGTCCATTTACTAGGACACCATGGGACCATAAATATCCTTTCATGCAAGGAGTTCAACTGAAATAATTACCATTTATTTTTTTTCTACAAATACAGATTAATTAGCCTACTTTAAGATATCCTTGAAGCATCTTGCTATCCGTGCACAACTTGTATACCTTGTATGGCCTATTGAAAAAAAAAAAAATCACATTTTTAAAATGCTTATACAAGTACCAAATTAATATCAGAAATATTGTCTCTTGTTCTGCTATTTACAAAAAATAGCAGTTTAGTATGTTTACATGTTCTGTGATAGTAAAACCGGTCATTATGTGTTTAGAAAGAAAATCTAGTGTTTTCAAATAGTGTTAAAAGTTAATTTGATGCTCTGTTGCAGTTTTACTTCATTCAAGTAATAACATATGCGACTTTAAATGATGCTACAGTGTTAATTTTGGATGTATCTTATACTCTACCAATCATCATGTGATCTTTTGGTTTGTCAGGCTGCAAGCAATATGATATGTACCTAACATATGTGCCAGCACTTCAAAATCTAAATAAAGAGAAACTAAAACAGAGCTAGAGTGACCCTTGATGGAAGCTTTACTGGGAATCCCTCCTTAAAGATTGATGAGTTAAAACAGTTACCCAACAACAGAAGCACACACGCAGACACTTGATCAGACAGAGCACAAACACAGACACAAACACTCAGACAGTAAGATTCCGAGATGCCATATCTTGACGTAAAACACTGCGATTGGTTGGAAAAGGTCCATTACTCAAAAGATTTTATCAGATAGTCGGGAATCCTGAATCTATTGTGGAGAAATTGCTGAACTCTCAAAAAAATACTGGTTTTTACAGACATTTGTCATTTGTTTCTCACATCTGCCCCCCCACCCCATCTATCACTGATAATTCTGGTGTCCGACACTTATTAAGCAAAGAGAATGGAAACTAATTGACATAGTGGATACTTTTTTTCAGTTTTCTTGGATAGTGTTCCAATGTCAAATTGCATTAAGAATCCATTTCCAGGAAGTTCATTTTATCCATATTTAATTTTGGCAGCTCTGAATTACAACAAAAATAACTTGAGGACAAATCCTTTTTAACAAGGAAAAAGCCTGGTAAAAATAGAAGTGTCCATGCCCTACACTAAACAAATTAACATATGAGTCTCCTTTGTTTAAATCTGTGTGTGTGGAAAATGTCAAAGAAGTGGCAGGATCAATGTCTGAACACAAAGCTTCACAACAAACCACTGCAGATATTAAATAATCTCATGAAGGTTTTGATTTATTTATTTATTAAGGATTAGAAAAATATATAATTTGAGTCTGTAATAAACAAGGAACGTTTAACAAAAAGCATTGCTATTAGTATTGAACAATATATTGTACATTTATTGTTCCATCAATGTACATCATATGCATATGACAAAGAACTACCTTGTCTCCAAATATGTAACCGGCTCTATAAACCTGTTATATAGTTTGAGACACTTGTTTAGTGCATCATAAAAAAGTTTTTTTTAGGTAAAGATATAGTAAGGCAATCAAGTAATCTGTATCTGTATATGATACAAAACTGCATTTCCGTGATCCCAGTTGTTAATTCTAAAGCTAAAGCTTTGCTAAGGTTGCTAAGGTCAAACCTTGCTTCCTAGATGTGCATACTCACATGGAACTGTGACATTGTTTTGTTGGTTATTGGTTTTAGTTTTATTCTTTTTTTTTCTGTAGCTTATTAGTTTTCCTGTCACGATTTGCGGAGAAAAACCAAAGCGGCAATCAGACGACAGCAAGCACATGTGGAAAACAGTGATATTTAATGGCAGTAACTTTCTGAATCCACAAGGGAACCAAAACAGAAGAGCAGAAACAGGCACGGAAACAGGGCGAAAACAGGACGACACAACCAAACAAAAATTCACTTCATCTATTGTTCTATAATACCAAACCTCATTAAGTGGGTATTCAAAAATCAACAACTGACAGAGACTGAGAGCTGTTTGGGTAATAATTCCTGATAGTTAGGTTATGCCCTGACTTGGTAATTTTGATAAAAATTTCTATCCTTCTTAATAATTGCCTTTGGAAGTTGTTGATAGTTACTCATAGCCAAACAAAAACTATCGTTGGCCGGCCTAAAAGCAATAGTCTAAACCATTTGTGTCCAAGATGTGTGGGGTCTGATGATATGTTAGCTGTGCTTTCGCTGACCGAAGACCTGTACAAGTCCTGGATGAAGGAAAGGTCATCCCCAATAATCCTCTTTGCAGATCTAAATGTTTTTTTTTTGTTTGTTTTTTTTGCAGTCTGGACCTGTCCTGTTTTGGAGATGAGCCAAACCATGCAGTAATGGATATGTGCAGGACAAACTGAATAATGGCGATGCAGAACACGGTTATTTAGCTGAAGCAAGGGATTTAAAGGTTGCTGACCCCAGGTCTATGCAATGCCCCCTGTAAGCCTATTCACTCATATAAAAAATGGTAATATAGATAAGCAGGCCATCCTTGCTATGAGGCAAACGTGTTATTTCTTTCTACTCAAATAAATGGATTACACTTATAGTTGCATGGTCACCCCCAGGTAGTGCTTGATTATGCTCCTGCTGGATTCTGTTCAGTGTCTACTGAAATTTCTGAAATTACCATGACTCTCTTACTGGCTTTAATTAGATTTTATCAGGCATTGCAAAGCCCAAGATTATGTGATCTAACGTCTTATGATACACCTACCACCAACTCCCCACTGCATATTTATATACCCAGAAGCATGTAACCTTTGCTTCCATAATCATGCTAATTCAACTTGAGTATGTAAACAGAACATATGCATATACTCAAAGGATAATTTTTTTTGATGGTTGAGCGTCTAAATTCATCACATTTTAAATGAAATATATGTAAATTCATAGAAACAAATATTCTTAAATTAATTAAATAATTGCAGTAAATTTCTTTATATCTTATCCAGGGTTAGTGCTTACTATTTCTCATTCCATAACCACAACAAAATAGGATCAGTATCACTTCACTAAGCCTGCCTGCCAGTCTCGGAGTCAGTCAGAATTTAATGCATCTGCCAACACTGTCAGTCAATCAACCGGATGAGCTCCATGTTGAATTTATTGCAAACTGCCTGCCAAACAGAGAGCACTGATTACATTGAGTGCTACTCTGGATAATGAGAACGATAGTTGTTCCCCCACAACATAAACAGTACAAGGCCTGAACACAAACACATGATTTTTTTTTATGCTTCTTTACTTGTTTCCTCCTGCTGTCTGTTTTCTCTAATGACACATCAGAGAGAAGTTAAATCTCATGAATAATTGATTACTTTTAGCTGTCTGGAATTGTCTTTTGTTGTGATTTCTGAAGAGGTACACAAATCACAGCATGTTTTACAGAAGGTTTACACCCTAACCATAGTGTCCTATATGCCCATGTTTTTTTGGTGATTTTTTTTTTCATATATCAAAGTTGAAAATGCATGTATCTAATTATGTATAAATGAATCACCTAAAAAAAAAAAGATGTTTCCAAAAAGTAGATATGACGGTGTATGTTTTCCATCTGACAGCTTGCTCTCAAATAGTTATGTATCAATGCTAATTTCATCTATATGAGCCTCAGCGCACAAATTAAATTAGACTCAGCTGTCATGGATGATAGGGGTCGGTTACAAGATTGCAAGGATTAATTTGATTTAAACAATTTACACCATCCATTCACAGGAATGGATAAATAGGTCTCCGTAGCAAAGCATACGCCCAGGCATGTTGAGGAGTCATACTAGCGTGTGTTGAATGCTGAATAAATAAATACAGCTATGACAGCTGTAATACCAGGGAATTAGTTGGGGAGTTAACCTTTTACTTTCCTGCTGTCTCTCATTTACTCTCAGTCCCTCTGGCTTTGGGTTTCCTGAGCTTTTCCTCTATTATCTGTTCACTCTTTTGTTGGTAGAAATTAGTGTGAGACGGAAGAGAGGTAGAAATATAGTACACCAAATCTTTCAGTAACAGTGGAGAAAGAGGAAATGGTATAATGGGTGGTAGATCTTCTTTAAATAGCTTGATGCCTGGATTAAGAGGTAAGACAGTGAGAAGGAGAGATAATGTGCAGGAAAGGGAACGAGAATGGAGTATGACGTCAGTGAGTGTTGAAGGGTGGGATATGAAGGCTTATAAACACTAAGAGGGGGAGTGAGATGAAGAGAATCATTAGAAGCGGAAATTTTCACCTTTCAATCAGGATATGGAGTCCCATAAATAACATGCCCTCTAAGTCAACAGCATGATGTCACCGCAGTCACATACAATCAGCTCAGAAATCAAGGGATGCCAAGAAAGAGGCAACTCAAAAGACCGGGTTTAAAACAAAACAGAAAAATACGCCAAACGAGAAAGGAATCAAAGGTATAATAAGGAGCCACAGAAAACCTCATATAGGAGGGAAAATAAAAAAAAAAGACAAATAGTGTCATCTTCTAGGCTTGATTTCAATATTCAGGTTCTCACTGCATGTGGAGATTCACTTTAAATGGCATATGATTGACTTTATCACCATTGGGAAAATGTAATCTAGGAGAACCGGAGACGTTCAGGCATCAACTGTTTAATGACCCCTTCAATCATCCAAACGTCTCCTCATAGCTGGGCAATTTTAATTTCAAGCTGCTTATCAGTGTTTTGGAGGTATTCACAGTATTTCAGGATTGGACTGTTTGTAAATGCAAATAATTATCAAAATATAAGCAAATTTAAGTACTTTAAACGTGACAACAAAAACGGAAAAATTCACACAATACCATGGAGATATTACTGTGGGAGTGGCGGCCTAGTGGTTAGGGAGCTGGGCATTTAATAGTCCGCAAAGGTTGTTGGTTCAAAACTCAGTCTGTCACTCTGGATCCATGAGTAAGATCTTTGACCACAGAATGCTCCCTGTGCGCCCCTCATCCCTTAGGGAGCAGCACACTGCTCCCTAAGGGATGAGTCCAACACAGAGACATATTTTCTTCCTCTGTGGTACTACAGTATAAAGGGATTTTTATTTTTTAAAAATTTGATTATTTTTTAACTTGAGAAAACAGCAAAGCTCTAAATAGGACAGTGCGAATCACAGGACTTTTTGATTGGTATGTCAAGGGTGAAAAAAGCAGGACACGCTCAAGCTAACATACCATCAGTGCATTTTTAATCTATTGATTTTTCAGGCACTTGTTTGTGATCTTATAGACTTTTAAATAATATTCTAGTAGGTATCAATGTGAAATTGATATTGGGAAATACATAACCTTAAATGACTCAGATCAGGATTTTTTTTTTTTTATTAAAATAGAAAAAAACTCTGATAGGGACATCACTACTAGACACCACAATAATAGTGTTGCCACATTTAGACTAAAGGGGAAAAATTAAATAATTCCAAACAGCCATGTGGACACTAGCATTGCCATTTGCGGTAAGATTATTAGGACCTGAAGATTATACATTTGGGTTACACGTTTGAACATCTTACAAGTTAGTGTCCAGTAGTTTATATAGACAACACAACATAAATGTATTAATATCCTTAATTAGAAAAGGTCATTGTTAGACCACACCGCCAATAAATGAGTTGAACTTCTGCTTCACCAGCAAAACATCTTGCTGTCACTTTAATACTTTTGAATAAAAATTATGTTCTTGATCCTTGACAGAAGTTTTCCTTTTTCTAGTTGTTTTTTTTTTTCCTTCTTGTTTTCTATTTCTCCCAGCCTTGACAACTGAGACGGTAAAAGTTCAGCACCAACTGCAAAGCAGCAAATCCGGAACCAAGACTGTTGAGTTCTTGTTTACAGTGAGAGATAAATAAATAAAATGGGTGCTTTGTTTTTGCATTGGGTTACCATTGTGTCTAAGTGAGGTAATTGTGTTATTCATTGTGTACCCCCCCCCTCCCCCCTCATCTGCGTTTGCAAATAACTTTCAGAGACTGATTGTCATCAGGAATCTGCTCTCTCTGTATTCAGGGTAAGTTAAGATCTCTTTTCTTCATGTGATTAGTTCTTTTTATCAGTTATAACTAGTATCTATCTTAAGGTTGGTTCAAAGAGTCAAGATTTTTAGCTCGATTTTTGCCCCAATCTTCCCTTTCTGACGAGCCCCATTCTCGACGTGACTCTTATAATAATCTAAAGAGATATTCCTCCCGTTTGTGGTGTGTTAAGAGTGAACTTGTCCGCCCAGTAGAACGGCGGGACTGCTCTGACCTCAAATTGGGGATATTCAACATGATGGATTATCTTGCCCCAATATCCTAGCGTGCGTGTTGTTACCCGAAGACAAACAAGCAGGCAGCCTATTGAATGTGATGTGCAGCCAATCAGAAAGCGAGGTGATGGAAACACTGAGATGAAAAAAAAAAAAAACACACACAAAAATCACACAGCTCGCCTCCAACAAACTAGTGCAACAAACGCAGAGCCCCACATTTGCACTGTCTCCACTCCTTTAACCAACACCTTTTCTTTCCGTTATTTATTTTTTTTTGCTGTTAAAGTTAGTCCACGAATTATCGCCATTGTTCTTCCTCGTCATACATGTTTATTTAATTGAAAACTCATGTTTGAGAGGTTTCGTAGGATTTCCTGTCTGACATCTGAATGATCCTGAGTAAAATCTGTTTGCGTGTGTTGTATTGTGCTTGCCAACTGACCAGACACCACACACACTGCACAAGCAAACCTGTTTGTTTTTTTATCGTAACGCGTGATGTTTCTCAGCCTTTGAAAATCGGCCGACTATTTTAAAATCTTGCCCTGTAAACCAGACTTTGTGCTTTTATGTCTTTTCCATCCACAAAATATTTTCCTCTCCCCTTCAGAACATCTCCATGTCTGTTTTTGTACGAGGAATATTTAATATAGCTTAATTGGCCTTACCTCAGAGCCTGCCTCCCTTTTGCTGGATGAGTTTTTGCCTTTCAATTATTTTCCTTTCCCTGTGTTGTTCCAGTAATGTTTTATTGAGAGACTGCCGTTTGAGGCGCTTGGATTTCCATCCAATATTCTTCAGCCAATTTTTTTTGTCAACACACATTTTCTAACAGCAGTTAAGTAGATATTCAGTAAGCAGTCCTAAAGACCAGTATGCTTGGTTTTATACTTAAGGGGTCTCAATGCTGAAGAAAATACGTCTTATTGCAACAAATGTTTCCGACATGTGGTGTTAGACACTGGAAATGGAAAACTCAATTCAGTTTAAATGCCAGCTAGAACATTAGCTCGTCTAACCCTTTTAAAAAGGCAGCTTCAGTTTAAATTAGCTTTTGTAAACTTGCTGTTTTGCTTATATTACTCTTTCTGCAGATGCAACGTATCACAGAATCTTATTTGTTGTTCTACGATCCACTGCTGTAAATAATGATAAAGTGTAAAATGGACTTCCTGCCTTCTGCATAGCACAGACATACACAAGTTCATTCACAGACAGTGCATGCTTTTCTATTTTCTGAGTATTTTTTATTTATTTATTTTTACAGATGGAGCCTAGCCTAACAAGAGGGTCCCTGCCTCTTCCTTGAACTGAAATATGAATAGGTGTTTGAGCACATGAATTGCATTATGTGAGCACTTCTGGGTGGCGTGAGAGAGACAAACCCTGGGGAATTATGTTAATCAGACATTATATGATGACTCTGTTTGCAAAAGCAAATTCTGGAAATGTGTGTTTGCGCATCAGAAATGGCATGAATGGGTGCACAACAGGGGGAAAAAGTGCATGGGTCCTGTAAATGTCACTCTAATCCAAATTGTTAGAGTCGCTGGCTTCTTTAAGATGGAGGTTGATTAGTCACAAAATTGTGAGCCAGTTTTTGGGGGTTAAAAAAGAGACTGGGGTATGGTTACTAACCGTAACTTCAAATATGATATCATCCTGTTTTTGACACTTTAAAGGAGTATCCGGTATTTGTTTGCTGCTATATATGCTTTGTCCCATAATTTCAAATTTAATTAGACATGATGATAATGTTAAGTTGCAACTATTTATTTTTATTTTCAATAGCATAGGAAGACAACGCAATAGGAAGATAACTCTTCTGCATCATCTCGCTATAAATTTGACACTGTGGCATGCACATTTTTAAAAAACAGATAAGCTTGGCTGCCACCAAGTCAAAGTTGTACCACTCATACCATAGCCTGACTCACCACAGATCTAATACACAATGTCTATCACACATGCTTGCCACGGCTATAGAAGTGACACAACTACAAGTCAAATAATCCACCAACGACCCAATAATAACAGCTAAACCACTAAAATCCAAATGATTCAGCCACTTTGCCATGTTGGATGCTCCCAAATAACAGTAAAACTGATGCCTTGACTTTCTACCTAATTAATTTGGCTGATACTCATCTGACCACTTGTGTTTTCAGCATCTTTTCTAGTTATCTGAAAGACTGAAAACATGTGTCTATGTGTCTTGCTTTAATCTGATTTATCTTGTAGCAATACATACAGCTTAAAAGTGTTTTTTTTTCTCAGTTATACTCTTCTGTTTCCTTTCAGGCTAAGCAAAAATCATTAATAATCATTTTTCTAGGGCAAACATAAATGGAATACATCGATTTACATGAAGTCTAAAAGGAACCCATTAAAACACACCCTTAGGATCTTATTAGACTATTAAAATGAGAATTAATTTTCGTTTGATTTAGGTACCATCCTAATGAGAAGACATGGAGCAGATAAGTCAAAATGAAAATCAAGCATAAATAAATGGTGTACAAAGCCAAATATGATTTTTTTTGTGAACAAAATATAATACCTGCAAATAACCCAGTTTGGGTTTTTTGGCCATTATAAATTAATCGGCAAAAAACTGCATACATCAGTTATTTTGTTTCATATGCATCTACACCTTAATTTATTTCAAGTAGCAGAGTTAAGAGTTGCCAAACATACACAATCAGTTTTTTTGCAAAGATGAAGCTTGATGATTATGATGATGTTTGTCACTTATCCCTCTGATTACATGTGTCACTTCCTCAAGTCTCACCATTTTCCCCTAGTCTGTTTTAATTTAACTTAATTTATGCCTGAAAACATGTCAATAATTTTAATTGTGAAGTTAAGTGACTAGGTTCTAAAAAAGAACACAACGTGTTGTTGTCTTCCTCACATAGCTAAATGTTTGGGATTGCTCTCAGTTTCTCTCAAATCATTACCCAGCAACCTTCGCCTTCAAGCATTAATTACCGCTTTGGCTGACTTTCTGTCTTGGTCTGTCTGTTTCTGTTTTCATTCCCCTTCTCCATTTACCTTTTCTGTGCTTTCAAATAATTCACAAATTCAACATTGCTGTTACGATTTCCACTGTGTGTCTTTGTGTTTGTGTGAAAGCCTCGTGACACAGTGATGTGCGTCACTGTGGACTTATTGACATCCCGAGAGACTTTCTTTGGGTCAGCTGATCTAAACAGTCAATTCTCATAGGCTAATAAGTCAAGGCCACTCTTCACTAAGAGTCAAGTGACAGCCTGAATCATTTGTTGGGATCACACCCTTTAAAGGCTTGGTCAGGTTCATAGTCCTGCATTTTGTACAGCCTCTTAGAGGAGCAGCCACCATATTATCTTGTTCCAGCTTTGATTGTAAAATATCCTGGTCATGGCCAGTTGGCACAGACACATGCTGCGTCAGTGCCAACTCATCTAAAGCAGTCCAAAAAAAAAAATCATTGCACCTCACTGATGCAAAATGTCACAAAGTAGAAGTACAGTCGGTATCCAGAATCAGACAAAGTGGAACACTAAGTTAAAGAATAAATGGCAAAGTAACTGCAAGTGCACAAAGAAAGCATGGCATGCATATACGTATGGGCTTGTAGGAGATTCTCACGGTATGATAACGTTTGGTAAAAATATCACAGTATTTAAACAAAAATTGAATAGTAAAATCTATCGTGCGATCATTCCTCCTGCTGCTAAAATCAAAGTATCATATTGATTACGCCAGTTGTAATAATGTTGCAACATTATTGTGCAAGCTAATAGTTGGGCTAACTATTTAGCTACAGCCTGCAATTCTAATTGGAGCGATGGGTGGTATTCATTTAGTTACCAAATCATGATCCATTATGATTTTTTTTTTGTCACTATAAATATTTCCATACATCACAATTTCTCTTTCTTGGATAGCAGGCTTTTTCAGCCAGGTGAATGACAGTGTGCAGCAAAAGGTGGGGGATGCTGTTTTACTTTATATTTCACACAGCTTGGAACGACATTGGTGACTACTGTAGATTCTCTCCTAGGTCATTAAGGAATTAAATGAAACTGTAGAAATGACACAATGAAAGTTTTTTTTTTTTTTTTTGCAGATTAGAAAATTTTAACTCTTTAAAAACCTTGGTATAACCTTGGTAAAGCTGCTCTTGGCTACATGTCTGTTTTAGAATCATGTAAAAACAAAGTGGAAATCTTCAGCTGCAGAAAAAGAGAAAGAAAATAGGAGAAAATGAGAAAGGTTTGGGAACCACAGAAAACACCAAAGCACCAATGAAACAAAAAACAGCCAAAAAAGAAGAAAGTATACCAAGTTAAGAGGAAGTGAAAAACACTAATCTTATTTCCAAATCTGATCTCAAACCAATTTTACTTTTTGAAAAAAAAAAACAGATACAGCTACAGAGAGTAAGGCTTGGTAGGGAGGTGGATTAGTGTTGTAAACATGATAAAATGCGTACTCACCAAGCTGGCTGCGTCTCTGAGCGTAGGCTACCACCACTGCGGCCAGAACCACACAGCACAACGATGTCACAAGGTTGGCCATCTGTAAACACACACACAGCAAAGTCAGGAGCGTGTGTGAGAGCAGGAGAGCGTGTGTGTGCTCCTGTCGTCTTGACTGACTGACGGACCAATAGGCAGCACCATGTACGAGATGGAGAGATAGTAACTCCCTGCCTTCTCTGAATCTTGCACTGTCTATCTCCTTCCACTTCATTACATGGCATAAAGTGCCCTTTTCTTGTCTACTCCTGATTTTTTTGATCAAGTTATCTTATTTTCATTCTGTACTTGTTCGCTGCAGTTGTTCACATTAGTCGTTGTATTTATTTGCTATGGACGTGCGTTCCTTTTCTCTTTCTTTTGCTTTCACTCCATTCATCAGTCTAATGGGTCCATCCTTAATGGGATGGGCTATGGGCAGAAGCTCTTAAAGGCATAGCACAAAAAAACAAATACAGCTTCTGCATAAAACAACAACTCATGGCGAATCATTTGCTTCACATTATGAATGTGAGATACCACATTTATCTATTTGGCTCATTATCAACTGTAAAAGAAGATCTAAAATGGACAGTTTGGGCGGATCAATCTGACACTTTGGAAATTGTAGAAATTACCATCAGAAAGTTTGGTAGGAAAGTAATTTTTTTGTCTATATGGGCATGGGTGGCCTTTTGCTTTTGCAATTATTTTTTGCTGAAATCCAAGTTCCATCTGCCAATCTACCTTTAAGTTAACAAGAAAAGACAAGCAAAGATCTTGCACTAGACCTATTTGTTTACTACACCGCATATTTTCAGTTTATAGCTCCTTGGGAATCATCTTACTCTATGTCTGCCAATGGAGATTCTTTACTGACCATGTGTCCATTCAGCACTAGGGAATGTTTTATACCAGCTTTGACAAGCAATAATCTAAAGTACTTTTTAACAATCTACTCTTATCCCACAGTATGCAAATTTGTTTATGTGTCACCCGTGAATTATATCAACAAGCATAAGGTCCTGCATAGCTTTTTGTGCATTGATTAATAGTAATAAAAGAGCATAATTAAATAGCATTTATTGTCCCACATTGGGGAATTCAGAAACATTAATATCTTGTATCTTAAATGCATTGAGAAGAGCATGCATTGAGTCTATAATTCATTCAAAAATGTAACTTTCAATAAAAAACAATCTCAAAAGCTATTGTTAACTGTATGGGTAATAAAGTGCATGTTCATGGGTACAAAAGGAAGAAGGTTGAGACAAAAAAGCAACACATAAGTAAGTACTAGAGGTGCAAAATGTATAAGTAAAACGTTGAGAAAAGAGGGAGATATTTAGGATTTTAACACCATATAGACATTACAAAATCATGTAAATGTTCAGTGTAATTAGTCCTCTTTGTCTTATCACATTGGAAAATGCAGTGGTTTGAAAGTCCTGTGTGTCCTATCACTACAATAAATAGCAATTCTTTCCATATGAGCTTATCATTGGGATACATTTCAATTGTTATTTGAATGACCCCCCGCAAGAAAAGAGTCCAATAACTTAATTTATTTTTTCATTATTTGAACTTTGTTGTATTTGTTTCATATAAATGTTCTCACAGGCTGATTTATTGGGTGAGTAACAGTGAAAACCACGTGTGAAGAGTTTTAAATAAGCTCCTCATCCAGCAATTACATACCACTAATAAATCACCTAAAAAAAAAATTCTTAGAAATATACCAGTTATATTGACCAGACTATTAATTTGACCATATTTTTCTGCCAATATTTTTATACACTGGGTAAAATTTTATTCTGTGTGATATCTAGGGTTTCTTTATTGGTGGCCCTTGGATGCGATTTGAGTAATTCTTCATATTCCGGTTGAGCCAAACATTTATGTCCCATCTTCTCGTCAGTGACCACTTTTACTTTCACTTACAGTGTAAAATTATTTGTGCATCTTAGCTTTTTCACGTTTTGGTCACATTACAATAAAAAGTTTCATTGTATTTCATTTGGATTTTATGTGGTAGACAAAATGTAAATTGTAAATAACTGTTAATTGGAAGAAAAATAATGCATGCCTTTAAAGGCTGTTCACAAATAAATGTTGAATTTGAAGCTAGCACCCTTTACTCTGACACCTCTAAAATTATATTCTCTGAAACTAGCTGCTTTCTGAATTAACTCAATAAAGTTAATAAATCAAAGAACACTAATTAACAAACAGAATCATGTGTGTCTTTGCATAAATACAGGACTTCTGGGAAGGCCTTGGACGTTTGGAAGAGGGCATTAATGAACAACTGCAACACAACAAACATATCAGGGATAAAGTAACAGAAGAAACAATATTCTAGGCTTTTGACAGCTCACAGTTCAACTCTTCATCCAATATCAACAAGAGTATGGCATAACTCAAAATCTACCTAGATGTGAGCAGCAACCTAAGCTGACAAGCTGAGCCAGGCAAGACAAGTGTTAACCAGAAATGCAGCTAAGAAGCTCTAGAGGAGCTGCAAAGATCCACAGCTCAGGTAGGAAAATATGTCTGCAGAACCACATGGAAAAAGAAAGTTGTCGTTGAAAGAAATTTATGAGAGAATGCGTTTGCAACTGCCTACAAGCAATGAAGGGGGGACACATATGAGAGAAAGGTTTTCAAGTGAGATAACAGCACAGTTGAACTGTTTTGCCCTTCATGCTAAACACTGTATGTGGCTGAAAACTAACACTGCACATCACCCTGAACACACCATCCCCACTGTGAAATATGGTGTGGCAGCACAATGCTGATTGAGTTAATGACACCAACAGGAGCAGGAAAGATGGTCAGATTTTATGGCAAGATGGAGGGAGCTAAACTCAGGGCAATCTTGGAATAAAACCTGTTGGAGGCTGCAACTAACCTGTGGGGCACTTTCTAGCTGCGCCTCTTCAACTAGAGCCCTAACTTAAAAGTTCTGTACCAAAGCATATTCATATGTTGGAAGGGTCATAAGACTCTGCATTAAATGTAAAGTCTGAGATTTTTCCTGAAGTTTCCCCAAGTCCCTTTCTTGAATAACTGCGCATGCGTGAGACCTGCACTTCTGCTCCTCAGGGGATTGCATAAAAAAAAAAATCTCCCAAATCCACCCTAGTCTTATTTCTTTCTACTGAGGCCTTCCTCTTTGTCTCGTAAGCTTGGACGCAGTTTGCTTCTTGCGACTCCCAGCCATGTTCAAAGTATACGGTGAGAGCAGTGAAGCTACAATGAACATCTAACACCGAAGCTAACCACTAAGCTAGCCAAATACATAAACACTAGAAGTGCACATGCGCAGCCAGTAAGTAGAAATTAAAAAGGAACGTACACCCACATTGGTGTTGCATCTGCGTGTCAGAATGATGGACATGTGGGACAACCAATAGATAAGGTGATACCCCCGGAACCTAAGGGACAGAGGGGTTGTGGACAAGACCAGTCCTCTGACCGATCCCTGACCAGGCCTGATGCTCCCACAGAGATAAAAATTTTTAACCTTCTTTTTCTGAATACATAATGTATTGACTACTTTCAGGATGGAAGGGTGATTTTACCCTGTTTAAAAAAAAGAGTTTCTGAACAGGATTACCAACCATAGCTTTAAACACAGAATCTTTGATAAAATTTGAACAGTTGCTGTTCACAAAATTCTCCATCCAACCTGATTGAGCTTCAGATATTTTGCAAAGAAAAGTGGGCACAAGGCTATAGTCCTTAGAGAAATAGTCATGCAAGCCTCTCCAAGGTGGAATTAATTTCCTTGTTTGAAAATAAGCATTTATATTCAGACGTCGGCTTTCCTCTATTGTAAGACGTTAGGAATAAAAACAATAGAACTACAGTGCTGGAGCTCCTTGGAATTCCTGACTATTTCCAAGTACAGCTGAGCTGCATGAAGTCCTGCCAACAAAGGGACTTGAACCCAAATCTTCCCTTGAAATTGTGTCTTTTCCCTCGACTCTCGATCTCATCTACCGTCCCTTGGCTGTTCCTCTGTCTCTCTCCTCTGTTCAGCAAGAAGAAATAGTTGGCTCTCATAGACACAAAGGTTGTCTACGGGTCTGCCTGCTACTGAGATTTTCAGTGAGTAAGGTGTGTGCGTTAAGAAGAGAGTGAGCACTTTAAATAGAGCCAAAGAAAGGAAGTGAATTTCCTTGTTCTTTTGAGACGAAGCTCCAGCTGATACAAACATCTGTCATATTCCATTACTTCACACTCTTTGTTTGGCTTCAGCTACAAACTTTTTTTTTTTCAAAATTATGTCTAGTTTTTTTACTCTCTCTCTCTCTCTCTCTCTCTCTCTCTCTCTCTCTCTCTCTCTCTCTCTCATATCCTTCACTAATTCTGTCTCTCTGTGTTAAAGCGAAACGTGAAACTCCCAACAACATGTTTAAGTATCTCGCGAAGAGGGAAAAAAATAATACATAACTTCAAGCACTGTGGGTTGAAGTTTAGGAACATAAGAAAGCTTTTATGTTCAGAAGCTCAAAAGGAGCTATTACAAACCCATTCGGTTTTTCATGAATTACTAATTGCAATGGGCTTGAAGAGAAAAACTCTAAATATCTAAAGCAGGGGTGTCCATGTATGGCCCAGAGACCACTTGCGGCCCTCAAAGGGAATTTTTGCGGCCATTGACTGCAATGCAAACAAATGCTGCAAATTTGGTTTTCCAGCTCAAGGTTGGAGTTAAAAACCGTATTAAAGTATTTACTTTAGAAAACCGCTAGAATGGGGTGCCTCTCACCAATCCCAACCACCTTGTCAAGACTAACATAATCAATATTTCCTGCCAATAAAGGAGTTTGAGATCATTGACTTCATCCTGGGCACTGGTCTAAACAGCAATTTGCTGACAATCATGTCTGTTAAAAAGCAGACCTGGGCAGGCCAACACACTAGTCCTTTGTTACCATTGGGGATATTAATGACCACAAAACTGAGCGAGATTTTCTGTTTGTCTTTTTGTCAGGTAGGGTTTTGGACTGCCCCCTCTCCTGGGACATCTCAGGTCTCCACACAGTGTGGAGCCCATTCCTCCCGTCCAGCTCCCTTGGCCAGCGCCTAGACCCACTGGTGTGCTGGTGGTCCTCGGTGTCCGGGGCTGAGTGCTTGGTGTGTGCTGACTCACTCATGGCGGCTGCTTCGCAGGGCCTGGACGCCGTGGCTCTGACGGGGTCCCGCTCGGGAGTGGGATGCCCCTGGGCCTTGGGTCTCTGGGCCCATGGCTGGATCCCCTCTGGCACAGTTGGCTGCCAGCGGAGCCCACGGGCTCATCTCCGCAGCTTGCGGGAGCTTTGGCACTGTGGCTACTGGGGGATTTCCTGGGGCTCCTCTCAGCCCTTCCCTGGGGTGGTGGTGGCAACTTTCCCAGTGTAGTTCCCTCTTGGGCCTTTTTGTTCTGGGGTTCCTCTCGGGCGCCTGGGGTTCTGGTTTCCTAGATGTCTGCCTTGGCGCTCTGGGGGTCGGGTCTTTGGCTCCTCACAATCACTATTGAGCATTTTTCTCATGGATAAACCTTACATACACAAGTGCACTCTCACAAACACCTACAGGTGCTTGGGTCCAGGTGCTTACAGATTCACTTCTATACAGAAAAAACCTATGGTTAGCTTTAGCTGTCTATTTATATGTCTTGTATTAAATAAGGCTATGTATTCTTCAGTGATGCAATCAAGGATTGGTTGTATGTACCTCTAATATTTTATTGGAAATTGGGGCAAGGTGGGCTGCAGAGATCTACAATGCTGTACAGATCACTACCTTCTAAAAACGTTGCACACGAAAAAACTATGTATTTTGAAATACAAAAAATAAAAAACAATGAGCGTTATCATATATTTATCTGTTCTTTTTCTGAAAAGCCAGATTATCATGCTAGAATTAAGCATACACAGACTCCAACCCTTGCCTGGCGCCCAATCACAACCTTTTCTTTCTGCAGGAAGGGGGCATGTGATAATGGTTTCTGGTTGCCTTTTGAGCTGAGCTCAGCCGGGTCTGGGAGGCCAAAGCTCAACCATCCTGCAAGCCCTTTGCAATGACTCCTTCACAAATCATCCGTCTGGAGCTCAGAATCCCTTCGCTTTTTCCTCCACATTCGGCAGTTCAGGCATCTGATGATTTCACCTCAAGGGAGTCTCCTTTTGCAAATTTTCCAGGCAACAGATCATTCTTGAATGACTTTACTTTCTTTCTGGCCTTAGAGCACCTTGAAATTTCCAAGATTAGGCTGGGGAGTATCATTAGAAGAGGAATATCCAGGTTTCCCTCGTAAACCTATTTCCACAGTTCCTTTCTCTCCAGCCCAACAAGCAAAAGACAACAGACGTACGTATAGCTATTCTTTTTGTTACCCATCACTCACCAATTGACAGTTTGAGATCCCTGGCAGTATATAGTTTTGCACTTTGCTTTGTTTGTATGCACCTGTGAAAGATGAAAATAGTGACTGAAAGCTTGCATGCATATTAATGTGAGTTTGCATGACTGTGTGCGCATTTCGGTGCCTGTTTGTATTTGCAAGTGATTGGCAGTTCATATGTATTTCATCTGAACAGATATTGAGGAGACTGACGGGGGTGAAATTAAAATTGCATCCTTTGTCAGGGAATCACAATCCACAATGCTGGTCATCATTTTCTAAGTGCTGGTTAGCCCCCACTGTATGTGCTTATGTATGTATTTGTGTGTGTGTGTGTGTGTGTGTGTGTGTGTTTACACATGTTTAGCACTCTTTGGGTGCAAGTGTGCGAGCATAATAATCTGTGTATGTGTGTGTGTGTGTGTGTGTGTGTGTGTGTGTTGGGAACTCCTGGGGTATTTAGCCCGTCTATCAGAAAACAATACATTTTTGAAATCTGACAGCTTCAGATCACTCACATAATGACAGGAAACAGGTGCTTAGTGCTGCAGTCGCACAAACTCAATCCATTCCCTCCATCCTCTTTCAACCATCTCTTCCATCCAAAACCCTCCATTTAGCCCCCTTCCACTACTTTCTTATTCCATATTTATTTATTCATTTCTCACTGGAGAGGAAAGGGCTGAATAGGCGTGATTCTTTCGGCTGCTTAATTAAAATATATAATTCATCTGCATTAAATGATTTCGCCTGAGCATTTTTTTTTTTTTTTTTTGGAACCCGATTTGGGAACATTTGCATTTAAATTGGAAAGCCAGGAGGGAAATACACTAGGCAGGCTGGGTTGTGTGTAAAAATAAAAGTGAGTTTTTGTTTTTTTTAAATCACCTAACTTACTTTGTTTTTTTTACCCTCAATCATTTTGGCCAAAATGGTAAAAAGATTGATGTGCAGTAGCTGGCAATAGGGGTCAGTTTATTTTTGGGCTACTTAAATATATCAAACAAAAAGAAAACAAAGACTGTGACACAGCCATACATGGTTTTCAAAAGTTGAATGGCTAAAAAGTAGCACATGGATTGTATCGCTGCCATTGACTGTACTGTCTACAAATGCGGGCTATATGGAGGACTGCAAGAAAGCCACTGTTGAAAGAAAGCTATGAGAAGTCTCACTTGGACTTTGCCACAGCATGTTTAGCATACGACAGAAACACATAGAAGATTGTTAGATGTGTCCAAAATTTTTACGTTTGACTTACATCCAAAATATGCAAAGTCAGAGAGGAAAACCTGTCAAAGTCCATGGCAACATGGATGACGCTACATACAGTGTGTTCCTAGAAGATACCCTGTTAAGAGGCAGGGAGGAGTAATTCACTTATATTGTTTACTATTATCAGAGGGAAACATTATTATAATAAAAAACTGTTTTCAAACCCCAAAAACAAACCAAATGTTACTCTTACTAAACTCTTTTTTTCCACTGACAATCAGTATTTATATATTTGGAAAATATAGTTGAACATGGAAACTGATTTCTGTTTAGCATTATAATGTACCTGATGTGTCCACTTAAGACAGTGAAAAACCTGCCTGCCAGTGACACAACTACCCTAAAGCAGCCCGAGCTACAATGGTACGCTAATGTGTTAGCATGGCCTAGTCAAGGAGAAAACCAAAATCCAATTAAGAGTTGTAACAAGAAATTGCTGATGCTTTCCTTAATCGCTGACTGAGTTGGAGCTATTCTGCAAAGAAGAATGGGCAAAAGGTTCAGGATTTAAAAGTGCAAATCTGGTAAAAACCTACACATGTATTCACAGAGAATGTGGGGTGTGTGGAACACATTTTATATTTTTATTTGTAAAGATTTGGAAAACCTTCTCTTTTTTTTCCACTTCTTAATCAGGTGCTGCTGTCCTGCGTTACAAATAATATCTCAATGATATACACTGAAGGTTATGGTTATGGCGTGAAAACGTAGATAGGTATGAATACTTTTTTCATACACTAAATGTAAGTTTACCACCATGACTATGTTTATAATAATCCTTGGAAGCATAGATAAAATGGCATCCTCTATGGACATGTTGCACAATAACAACGCAGTAATCTGACAGAAATGGGATGACCAATGCCTCTTCAGTGAAATAAAAAGATTGATCCTTTGGGTAATAAACAGCGATTTTTCGCTGTCCACTAAAAGTAGCAAGTTGAACCCTCAGGAACATCAACCGCTGCTTGCAAGAGAAGATAACTATCGGACCCTGATTATTGTCTGCAAGGATAACAGAAGGAAACTGCATGTGAGGAGTTTTTGTCTCTAAGTAAGACATCCATCATGCGGGAGAATGTTCCCTGTTCCCCCGACAACATAAAATCAAAACAAATGATTTGGCTCTTAAGGTACCTTTTTTATTAAGTAATGCGCTGGATTGAGATTTATGGATTGAACAGGCAATTACTAAGAATGTGACGCTGAGAGACCGGGGTGCATTATCCAGCTGGGTCCTAGCCGGAGGAGGTCGGTTGTTTAGCCAAAAAGCATCTCGTCTGGTAGCACGGAGAATGATGAAAGTCTATAAAATCACACCTTACTCTCAGCCTGTTTTATATAATAAATCACAGGAACACTATTCCCCATCTGTCGGAATGGGCTGTGGAGAAAGAAAGGAAACACTTCATTGTGTGTATGTATGTGTGAGATGGGGGACGTGCAATATGCCAGCAACATAGGTTTGTTAGGGAACTTTGAGAGGATAAGTCCCTTGAAAAGCAGAAGTTTCCTAGCAGAGCTGATAAGTTACAACAAAGTCTTAAAATGGCGGCATTTACCCGAAAACCCTAGTCTGGGACAAGGAGAGAGTCTGGAGAAGCTCACGTTCTTTCAGGGAAAAAGCTGTAATTGTATTATTTAGAAAAGTAATAGAAAGCTTCAACCTCCTCTCCAGGAGTTGTACCTTTACTTCAAAAATGATCTTGCTGCATTGAAAAAGGACACCTGTTCTTTAGAGAGCTCCATGTAGTAACTAAAACCCTTCCTCTTAAACACGTTTGTCCTTCCTGTAGGCAATGACAGGAAAGTCGCCCCAGTTATGAACAGTTTTCTCCCATTTTTTATGTCAGCCTTTCAGCTCACATTGAGAACATCATGCATGCTGAACATCGAATCACAGACATATATTATTGATCTAAAAATGTTTTAACACTTTCGCCATAAAATAACCCATAATTCAGCCATGTCAGATATATTTTTTTTTATGTTGCAGCAACCTTAAGTTTATTGGTACCTTCAAAGATGATGAAAAAAATAAATAAGTTAGTCACTGAAGCTGCATAATCCCACATAGCATTTTTTGGTAAAAAAAAAACAAACAAAAAACAAACGAAGAATGCAAGCGACTATTAATTTAAAGCCAATTTTTAGAGGGAAAAAAACAAAAAAATATCTTTCACCCATCATCTGTTGCGTATCATAGATTGGGTCACACAGGGGTGACGTCTTGAAGTAAAAACCCAGACGTTTATCTCCCCAAGCAACACTCTCCAGCTCAAATTCTAGCGCTGACACTTTCGTTTTCCAGCTCATCCCAAGGTGTTCCCAGAGCAGACGGGACAGATAATCCCTCCATTAATGTCTGGGTCCACCCTGTGGTCTCCTCCCAGTAGGACATGTCCTGTAAACCTCCAAAGGGAAGGCCCCATGAGAACTACCTCAACTGACTTCTTTCAGGTTTATAGACATGTATTGTTTTTAAATCAACTGCCATAATCCTCACGGTTATTACCACCTTACTCAAAATACTTTAACCTTCTTTTGTCAATTAAACGAGCAACACTTAATCCTCTTCTACGTTTTTAAATGTATAATTGTTGTACTCATTTTAGATATCAGCAAGTTTAGATCAACTTTTGGAAATTTCTATTTATTTTGTTCAAATTGTCAGGAGTAGCAGTAATGGTGCCCCTTGTGCTTTTGTTAAAAACCCTTTTGTAACATAATTTTTGTCTCCACTGCATAAATATGCACAAATAAAAGGTTGAGGTTATTGGTTTAAGTTTATGCCACTGGAACAAGAAAATTAATTTATTTTAAGGATTTTAATACGTTGTTATCAGGGTTGCAATGAGCTGCCAATGATGCTCTAATTACAAATTGGAATATAAGGTACATGCTGATTATATTAAAATGATATTGGTGTATTAAAAAGTTAAAGCCAGATTGTTTAGGTGAAAAATGAAAAAAAAAGAAAAAATTGGAACAATGTTGTTTTCTTTGCACTTTTCCAGCTGCAGAAACATTTATTCAATCTTTAAGAGTGATGTAACTAACTGACAGGTGTTTATCCACAGAGGTTTCCAACATTAATTAGCTCAAATGTTAATGAGTTTACTCTGTCTGTGACCCAGATGGCAATAACACCAGAAAAATAAGCTTGCGTGGCACACTCATCCATCAGTAACCCTCCCGAGCCAACACACATTTACACAAAAACACATAACTAATCACACATAAGTAGCGCCAACTGTAACCTTTGATGTCAAGCGCCACATACAGTATTGCAGCTTCCTCATTCCCATAATGCTTTGCTGTGCTCAGTAACACTAATTCTGTCATCAATCACACCGCGTTGCGGCAGATTAACTACAAGCACCAAGGAGGAGAGGGGCGGGGTGGGTGGGGGTCCGGGCCTGATAGTGTGTCTGCAGGCATTTTGGGAACAGCACACACCTACACACACACACACACACGCACAACTGGCATTTAGTGGCATGTGTTGATAGCTGGACGGCTGTGACCTTTTTCACAGTCGTGCTGGCTATAATTGTTCACTAAAGACGACATCAGTCGCATCTCAAGAGGTAGCAGAGGTTGAGCACATCAATACACACACTTACATGGAAGTACGTAAGCATGTAAATGTGAATGACTTTTTTTCTTTTTTGGGGGGGGGGAGTGTCTTGGTGATAAATTTAGCCATTGATCACATGTGACTGCTTTCAGCTGGTTGGTTGAGATTTAGAGCACCTGAATATGTCAGCCACCGTGTGTCGTGTGTCGTAGAGCAGGTCCCACATCACAAAGCTGAAATGCTGTAAACCCGAGTAGTCACTGGGGGGGGATATGAGAGTGCTCATCCTGAATGGTTGCTGTCTCTTTAAAGGAAGTTATCAAAGATTATAGTACTATACCTTTAAATTTGACTAGGTCCTTAAAAGAACGCACCACCAGGATTCCAAGGCTTGCACACAAGTCTCGAAAACGTTTACACGATAACTTGTTTTGTAGGAATTTCTTTGCTTAAAAGTGACTATAAATGTATGTGCAATGTGTTTTTGTCTCCGTCCAGCCATCTGGACCTCCTTGTATGTGTGGAAGCAGATTTAGGTGGTTAGAGAGCTCTTGAAAAACACACTGTTACCTCCAGCCCTCTCACCTCTGAACTCTATAAGTGTATCAAAGCTAAGAAAACAGAGCACTTGGTGTGTCTGCGTGTGTGTACGTGTAAATGAGTGTGTGCGTGTCAGCATTCTTAAGTCCTACAAGGCTTTGAATGATGGGTGCAGGGTCCCCCCCTTTGTGAACAGCGAGCCTCCAGGAGCTGCACAGCATGTGTGTGTCTGTGTGTGTGACGGGGAGGAGTGTGTGATGTACAGGCTGTGATGTTCGGAACAGAGGTGTTTTTACTGGGAGTTAATCAGAACCAGAGCTCAGGACTAGCCCACTGTGGGTCAAACACTCACAGCCACTGCCCCACCTTTTTTCCATAAATTCAAGGGCATGATCTGCATCGCACTGGATCACTTTGGTCTTTGTAGTTAATGTATATTCAAAGAAAATAACACATATCACTTTTTATGTTTGATTTTGTACCTTTGTTTTCGTTATTAGAAAACAATAATACTGTATATGGGTAACATTACTGAAAAAAGTTACTCACAAATCTTTGTTTCATTGTTTCTGAAAAATAAATATTAAAGTGTGGGGTGCACATTTGCCCCCCAGGTTCATGTGAGAAAACCAGCCATTCAAAAATCCAATGCCTCTGTTTGTTTTAAACATTATTTTATATTTATCTTCATTACAAAACGCTACATTTGTTTTAGAAATGAAAATCTTATTGTTATTAATTCTTTATTCTATAAAATAACTGTGTTGTAAAACTGTGACAATACAACATTACAACATATTGACCTTCCATGCATCCGTCCCTCCCTCAACTGCCTACATCCCATTAACTTTGCAAGACTACCTGTGGACAGGTACCCATCTGCAGTAGCCGTTGGGCGAGAGGTTCGGTACACCCTGGACAGGTCGCCGGTCCGTCACAGGACAAAACCTGATTTAAACCTTAAAATTTCTGTCATTTATAAGTGAATGAGTAACATGTATTTGTTAAGTAATTTCCTCTGAGAAAGCAGCCACAACACACTGTACACAAGACAAACTAAATCAAGGTGCATGATGCCCAATAAAAAAAAACAGGTAGTCGAAGATGCAAGTGAATGAGATGATCAACAAAAAAAACTGATTAAACAAAGGATTCTAGATCTTTTGTTCCTACATGCATGCCCGGTATGAGGGACAGCTGCAAAGTCAACGACGCAATGCAGGCGACTGGCCACCGTGCCTACACGCTCTTTCAGGAGAAGTGAATGCTGCAAGTCAAGGACTCGATGCAATCTGCTGGGTTTCCATAGATAGAAACTTTTTAACCAATCTGTCTGTATGGTTTGACTTAATTGACTTTGTAAAGTGCCTTCAGATAACATGTGTTGTGAATTGGCGGTAGACTGTTCCGCAACCTTGGTGTCATGGACTGAAAGGCCGTTTCCCCCGTGGTCTTTGGACAGCTGACAAACATTGATCATCTGAGCAAAGACAACAAGCAGCAGCATATTTTGCGGGAAACTGAGATAAATAATCTGGGGCATGTCTGTTTGGTGTTCTGTGTGTTAATGTAAGATCTAAAGCAAATCCTTTAACTGATTAGAAGCCAACTTAAAGAGTGTAAAATTGGGCTAATGTGAGATTACTTGCTGGAACATGTCAGCATTCTGTCCACAGTTCTTAACAAAAGCTTACATTTCTTTTTCTGGTCGGACCAAAGACATCATATGTCACATTTTAGAAATGTTCCTTAAATGAAAGAAAGAACAATGAGAAAGAGATTTTACGTGTGACTAGAAGCCCAGAGAAAAATAAAATATTACAAGTTTTTGATTTGCAGACTGGGTATTGGACAGAAAAGAAGCACAAGCCTGACTGATTTTTGTATAGTTTTGGAGCAGCTGTAGGGAGTTAGGTTACTTTTCAAGTTCTGTACAACAGCTTCCCACAATATTGGATTCAAAATATTTATATCCAAATTTTGAAATGTACAGTTTTTATTGGCTTACACAACTTGACAAACATAAACAAAGGCAGGAAAATATTTCCACGTTGAAAGGGAAGGCTCATACTTAGTGTTACAAGTTTAGTTTTTCTGCTGCTTGGGTTAAATTCGATGCACATGTTGGCTGTAATTAAATCTCAACAATAAATTGCCATTTAGTCGTGGTAAGTTGGAAAACAAAACCCTGTCTCTACAATTTATTTACCGTTGTCAACCAGCCACTTTCTCCTCGATGTTCCGAGATCAAAGTTAAAACGAAGAGGTGGGCCAGTTGCTGCGGCTGCGGCTGCCCCAAGACTGTGGAATACGTTACCTCTACATCTCTGCATCACTCACAGCATAGAATAATTTAAATGTCTTTTAAAAACTCCTTTTTATTCTTATTACAGTTTTATTGTTTTTAATTTTTTAAATGGTCGTTGGTAAAACTGTGAAGTACGTTGGACAACTGTTGTTGTTATTCAATGTGCTGCTCAAAGCACCCGCATCAACATTAGTTTATTGCAAGTTCATTGCCATTTTTTTGGCAATAAACTGTTAACATGTTTTTTCTTTGTACTGTCTATATATCCTCGTCATTATTTTTTACAAATTTGTAGATATTTGTTGAAATTCTGCTTTTGTGTCTAAAACAGTCATTGTGGCGCCCTCCTAGGGTTAAACAGCGGCCTTCCATTGAATTTAGAATCCATATTGCTATTGGTTCAAAAGTTTTTGTGATGTAATTTGGAGAAACTGATGTCAATAGCTCTGCTGCTGTTGAATATGGCAGGCCAATTTAATCAGTCATTTTCTCTAGTCATAATGTCACTGTGACTAGTATGAATTTTGATTTAAGATATGGCTAATGTAATTCGGACAACACAAAACTAAATTACAGGTATCTATGATGACAAACAATGATAAAACATGATAAAATATGTAGTTTGACTTTTACAAGGTAAAACTGAATTACAGATATCTGTAATTACAGTTTTGACTAGTCAAAATAATTGCAGATATTCATAATAAGAGTTTTTACCAGACAAAATTATGTTGCAGATATCAGTAATTACTGCTATAGAGCCGTCTCACAGGCAGACTGCTGCTGCCTCGTCCTGAAACTCGCCCTCACACTGCCTCGGCAGCACCGGCTTCGGGCATTGCTCATTCAAAGCCTTGAGCCAGTGGCTCAAACTGATAAGGGTCTGCCCCAACGGGCTCCGCAAAGCCTCCCTCAACCGCCGGTGACGAGTGGAGTGAAAATCTTCCACCTCAAAAGACCGAACCATGGTGTACCAGCGCCATTTTGCCAACTCCCCATGATGCAATATGGCAAATGAAGCTAGCTGCCACCCCCTTTCCCACGTACCCCTGACCACTTTGTCAGATTTGTCTGGGAATATGCTTTTAACAGGGGGGTGAGTTACCCTTTAAATAAATCTGACATTGACATTCCTGTCATGTTCTAAAATATTTTATCGCAAATATAACTAATAAGTTGAATATTACTTAAATTATCAAGCAACAAACATTCTGTTATACAGTGGAACAATTTGCAATGAATGCACAATGCGAAAGGATAAGCAGGGACACAATTAAATGCATGGTATTGCTGTAGCAACTGGCTGATGAGCTTAAACTGAAGTGCACCCTAACTCAAACTCTGCATAAGGACCCCCCAAAAAAACAACCTCTACAGTAGTCTGTAGAACCACATTCTGCAATAAGGGTACTGTTAATAGTGGTTAACAATTTTTTAGCAGCTTCACAGACAGTTTTACACATTTACTGTACATGTGCTAGCATGCGTAATTTACTGACAAAAACAGACACCATGAAATGACTTGCCAGATATTTATACACAAGCTCACCTTAAGAAAGAAAATCAATAAATAACATCAAAGAATAGAAGTTTATTTGTTCTGTTTTATTCTGAGTCGGAAGGCTTTGTCAGTATTGCGTCTCAGTTTATTCATTCAAACCAAGAGAGAATCAGAAGACTATTCCAAAGAGCAAAGCCATGTCTCCTTCACAAGCCAATTTCAAGCATTCCTTATGGCCAGTATGATGAAGGGTTCTTCTCTTCCAAAACCTAGTCGACGTTATTTAGGGAATAATTGCCTACTCCACTGACCCGAAAGCAGTCCAACATTGGATGGACAGTTCTCTCTTCAACAGTAAAATAAGCAATATGTTCTATTTACTTAATACGATGCTGTAAGTGTTTAACATTTAGCATCAGTTGCAACGTTGGAATTTTAAACACAGCTCAACGAAGCTTAAACACAGGCCAGAACGGTAAAATCACATGCACACATGAGGCGAGCAAGAGCTTTGGTAAATCTGGCTTTTCAAGAATATATCCTGGTTAAGAATAACAGTAAAAAATGATATAAAAAATTAGAAAGACAAAGACACGTTTTCTTGTCGCCTGACACAAATTGTGTGTATGCTAAAAGTCGTGTGTGTGCGTGCTTGCGTGCGTGTGTGTGTGTGTGTGTTTACTCGCCATGTTGGCCAAGTCACCGCAGTAAACATAGCAGTTACAGTTACAGCACAGATCAGGCTTGAAAACACTCCAACACTCATTTACAACAAACATCTACACAACCATCCACACATACACTGCACAAATGCTATCTGTTAAACTGTCCAGTAATTTTTTTTTTTCCCCCTTTTTTTTTTTTTTTTTACCACCAGGCTATTTGTGGAGGTCACTCCTACAGTTTGGCCTGGATGGAGGTCCTGTTGGGTGGCCTTTCCACAGTTGGGTGGCAAACTAACACATACAGCCCACACACGTGATATGTACGAGATATGCACTCAAAAGACAGGCTCATTAAGGCAATTTCTCTCATTTTAGGAAGACGTGTCCAAAAATAGACACAAAACTTTAATTTTCATCTCTATTTTTATCTATGCCACAAATCATCATCTATCTAATATGAATGTGAAATTATAAAATTAGTGAAAACACTTTAAAATGAAAAAAAAAAAACATATGTCTCGTTATGACAGCAGAATTAAACAACATATGTATATTTAATTCACTTGGTCATACCTTTATGCCACATAAAAGCCAATACAGAAGTGAAAAAACTCCCAATGCACAATTCAATTGCTGTATTAATTTATTTCAGTGCAAGACTACACAATAAATATGCTATGAAATGGTAACTATTCTCACTGTGTAGGACGCGCGTCTCACCAATAGTTATATACCTGCAGGCTGTTATAGTTGCAGCCGTCTACAAATGGTTTTTAATGAGGATTCTTAACTTGTAAAATAAACAAAGTTCGATAGTAATTACTTGAGGGACCATCTACTGTATGTGTTTAGCACGGTTGCTCTCTGTGAAATGTAGACTTAGGCACCGAAATGACGCCTTAATTTCAGAGTGGGAGAAGTAAATTTGGTGGTCAAGAACCTCAGCAACCAGGTAAACAGGCTAAATACACAGGAGCATTCACTAAGGTATAGTTGCTCTCTGTTGCTTTTCTGTGAATAAATACGGTTTATGGCTGAAATAGCGGCATCAGGGTTCAACGGCACTCCTTATGCCATCGTTACCTTACTTGCCCGCTTGATTTACTTATTAAAATGCATACGAGTAAATAATGTACTCATGTAACCTTTTCATCTGAAAAGTTATGATGTTCCCTTTGTAAAGCACTGAAACCTTCATGTAAGGTAATGGGCTGGAAATAGAGTTGCTTTATCTGGATGCTATGCACATATATAAAAAAAAGAACCATAAGAGATAACACAGGATATTATATCAAATACTTGTACAGCCAATAATAATGATGAGTCGGTCGTTCTAAATATAAACCTGCTGAACTATGAGGACATTGCATTACATCCCGACTGCATGCTTAGTCACCCCGAAACGAGTCACCTACTGCTGAACACCGCTATTCTAAAAGATCCACGCTTAGTCATCACTGACTTAACACAGATGTCATCATGTGAGCTCACCTTGCATCTGAATGCGCGTGTACACCTGAGTGTGTTTTCACTGAGCGCTCGCAAGAGAGCAAGGCTCATTCATTATCTCGGTCAACTCCCTCTGTTCTCCGCGAGCCCTCAAGGCGCACTCTCTGACAGCCGCTCTCTCTTACTTTCTGTCCCTCTCTGTGAAGCTATAATTCAACATTCAAACTGGGGCTTTGTGTCTCGCTCAATTCACATCTCATTCCACATTTTCTCTTTTCACCTTCTGCCCCTCCTGTCTGTCATCCTCTTCAGGTTTTCAGTGAGTTGCCCTATCCCTCTCCTATTTAGCCTCCCCGTTGCCACACGCAATCCCATTATCTATTCGGATCTTTTCCTCCTTAATGATTCATTCTGTTCTCTTTTTAAACCTCCAGTAAATGCTGATGACAGCATACAGCCCCCATCCGCAGTTATTGGCACCTGTGGTAAAAATGTATAAAATGCCTTTGACTGAATGGGTCTTTTATGGCAGGATCATAACCTCACTCTAAATTTTTTTTTAGAACAAAATCAGTTGCAGTATATGTTTTCGACATAGAAAAAAATTCCACATTAGAAGCCTGTCTTTTTCTTTCTTTTTTTACATAACAGAAGCATATTGTGATTTTGTGACATTTAACATCATTGAAGAGTCTAGAATTTCTTAAATTAGTAATCCATCACTTCCTATTTTGTTGTGATTTAAGTATAACGTGTCAAAGGGGTCTATTTGTCTTAGCCACTGGATATAAGGCCAGACAAAGACCTATGTTTATCATGCCAGAGGAATGGCGAAGGTTTAAGAAGTGGCATCACCAAGTCTCCAATAACTCACCTGGGACTTTAATTGGAACAGTATGCTCTGGTCAGATAAGACTAGGATTGCGTTTGCCGTCACCAAACGCTCCAGGTGGGTTTGATATAGAGAAGGATTGATTTGTGGAAAAGCAACCCGTCCCCACTGTCAAACAAGATAGAGGGCCTGCTTTCTTCCAAAGGCCCTTCGGACTTTGTCAAAGCGCATAGCATCACGAAGTTTAAATAAATCAGGTTGGCAGGTTCTGTGAGACTGAAAATGCAGCATCGCTGCCTCTTTCAGTGAATAGTGATTTAAATTAAATGGTCAAGTCAACACAGAAATATTCACCAGGCACAAAATCAGCTTTCTCTCATGCCCTTCTCAGTTCCCAAGCCTAAATCCGATAGAAACTGTGTGGGATGAGCTGTAAAGAAAAAAACAAACAAAAAAACAACAGACCTGGAAGGACTGGTTGAACACAGGAGATGGATGGATGGAATAATGTAAAGTGTTCATAATAGCTTAGATAAACATTTTCTCGGTATGTTATTTTCACTGCTATTTTTAGATTTTGGGAGCACAAGAAATATTGAGAGGATGGTTCCTACTTTAATGTCAAATACTTAGGATATTTAAGCTCTATTTAAAGATTTGCTTTTACTAGCTAAATTTGGTGTGCTATGATTATCAGTGCTTTATATCCAGAGGTTGCAAAAATTAAAACCACTTTTCAAAATTGAAATATCTTAAACAGCAGTTTATGATAATAATAATAAAAAAAACATAAATCAGCAACCACCCCCACCCCTCCCGCCATCTTGTATGTCTAGCTAAGTGCACTTGATCAAGACACTGAACCCAAGTGTGCTCCTATGGAGTTGCCCTGTGGCTAACAACAGAGAACTGTATACTTAATGTGGCTCCTAGTTATTAACATGCAAAGCCGCACGAATGTGACTCAAAGCATTGAAGAGTGAAACATTCAAGCTAAATCAATATTACCTGAATAAATAAAGGTTAAAATATACACATTAATTTCCCAAAGCCTTGAGGTGGTTTCAGCGTAATCACCTGAATTCTCATTGCATTGTTCAAATTGCCAGTTACCCACACAGGCTACGGTTATGAGAAGAATCAAATTATATTTATTCATTGTGGATGCTCGTAAAGTCGGCAGGTTGTTCAGAACGAGTGGCTGTTTTCACCAAGGTGCAAAAAAAACAAAAAAAAACAACAGTAACGCAGTAAGCTTGAAGAGCAACACATCCTCAACAATAGGGAGATGTTACATCACAACGATGACGCACAGACCAATCTCCGTATTTTACAGGTAACTGTACGTGTGCAGACCTCCCCTGAGACTGTATTGCTTTTAACATTTGACTCATGAAGGTCTTGACAGTACTATTAGCATTCTTGTCTCGCTCGCCTTCCCTCCAACACACTCGCGCGCAGACACGGTGGCACGCCCCGACCACTTTGCCTCCCGCTCTTTCATAGTTTATTAGCGAGGCAATCTGTTACCCAGGTTTGGCCGAGCGTCGGCAGGGCTTGGTCCGTTTGTGCACATCCTGCGTCCACCCTCGCCGCATCTAAATGACCTGCTGTGGGGAAATATCCCATCAGGGCTGCTGCCACTCTCCTCACTGCGATATAAATCTTCCACCGTAGAAAGAGGTAAGGGAGAAGTGGCAAACAAACACAAAGGTAGCAAATATTAGAGAGAAATAAGGGCAAAGATAGAGTTTGACAACAGGAAGATGAAGAAACAAAAACAGGATGACCGCCTAAGGAGAGCGTGAAAAATGGTTAAGACAGCTTTTGAGCGTTGGTGTAAGTAGTCCCAAAATATCCGCCTGAGAATAATTAATAATTATTCTCAGAACCTTTCCATTGATAAATGCTTTAGGTTGGGTGATCCAGCTCCTGTGATTTTGACTTCTTAAAGACAGTGTATGGTGCACTGTCTGCACCTTTCCTCAGCTTCATGTTTCTACCATCTTAACTCTGCATATATATGCATACCAGGTCGGCATGGGCTTGTGGGTTCCACAACGTTTTATTACAGTCATAACAATAGTATCTATACTAAATATTTGTTTTTGTGTGGATGTCGACAAACAGATTTTAACCTAAAACACTATTGTCAGAATTCTGCCCCGAGCCATCACATATCCAGTGGGTTACATGATAATTGCTAATGTCTGTTGAAGAATATTCCACACATGTCAAGGATCATCTCAAATGCGCTTTAAAATGCCTATGCTAATTTGCAAACTAAAACACTAAATTTATATAATTTGTATGTATCATGTATTCAAATCAAGCGTTTATTTTTTTTTTTCAGTTTAGAATCTGCTTGGCTGCCAAAACAAAAATAATTTATTTATTTTTTCTTCCTATAAATGTAAATTCAGACAGAAAGGGGTAACGTAAAAACATACAAGAGTAAATTTAGTAGCAATTTTAACTGCTTAGTCTCTCTATTGTAGATTGCCAAACAGACAATATTGGTTTTCTTCTAAGTAAAAGAGCCTTCTTGTTCAGCCACCTGACTGGAAGTGTGCAGCAACAGGTGGTAGAGAGACAGATCTGCAATATTCTATGCTAAAAAAAACTTTAAACTGTAGGAATTGTATAATGGAACATTTTTGAAGGTTAGAAACAGACAGAGCCCGTTAACACCTTGATAAAACTGGTATACATCATAAACCACCTCAAACCAAACCGCATGTTCGCCAGATCTGTTCCTTTTCAGAATGTTTGTTGTACTTTCCTGTTTTCTTGGCTCCACTTTATTACGACAAATTAATATTAGCATTCTGAGTCTGGTTTTACAGGAAGCCTCTTGCTGTTTAAGGGGATTTCTTCAAATATTTCCCAATGAACCATAATACCAGAGTATGATCAGTAATGTGCTTTAGCTTAGAAAAAAAGGAATATAAACTATGAAAAACAGTATTAATTAAATATCATGAAATATATCAGCTCTTCGTTTTGGATGTAACACATGATGAAGTGAGAAGCTCCACACTGGAAAAAAAAACTATTCTCTGTGGCACACACAAACACACCCAACAGCACACAGATGGCCTCATTTAGGAGTCTTATGCAACAGCACTTAAGATATTTAGACTAACAATCAAAATAATTTGTCTCACATGGAATTTGTAAATTCCACCCCCAGCTTCCCATATTGCAAATGAAAGTTGTTGCATGAATGGCACCTCTGGCAAGCTCCTCATCCTGTGTGAGACATATTTTAGAATGTTTTATGAGAATGCAACTAAAAAGTCTGAATTTTCAGTTTTCACAAATAAAGCTTTCATCAGTTTCAAACTGTGTGTAAAATAACCCACAGCCAGTGAGATGAATTTGCTTCACATTTTGGCCTTTCACATTTAGACTAGTTCTGCTGTGGTTGCATTTTTTTTCTTTTTTATCTTAACTGGGCACCAATAGGGAGTGCACCTGAATCTTGTTGGGCATGCATATATGCTATGGCAATAAAGCAATATTATCTTGTCATGTAAACAATCCCTACTGTGTATTGAACTCCATATATCTTACAGCAATGGCTTGCAATGGAATAATTAAAACTTTAATGATGGATAATGCGGAAAGTATGACTTCCTTTACGACAAAGAACCAAAATATATTAAATTAACAGCAGAAAACTAACTAAACTGAAAAAATGGTTTCCATCAATGACAAATTAAGGTTTAATTACTTTTTTAGTGGCAGAGAAACAATTAAAACATGTTTGTATGAGCTGACCTGCCCTACTTGCAATCAACTGTTTGTTTTTTGCGACACCGCAACACCTAATGTTACATTTAAATTAAATTAAATGGCCAACTGACACAAGGAAGAGGAGATAAAATTTTGTCTTTCATGCACTAGTTTGTTTAAAATGATTATATATCTTCATATAAACTGCTAAAAAGTGGGTAAACTACAATGAAACATATAGATGAAAACTCCAACTGTAGTTGCATGGGCTTATGGAGCTTGTGGTTGGTAAACTCTGTGGTTGTTTTTAACACCAACACAGAGTAAATGGGAAAAATAACTTTTACAATGTTTCTAAAAGTGCTAAACTGAGGCTGGTCCGTCTCCCTTGTATCGGATATGTATAGAGTAGGCTGGCTTCTTCATAAGAAGTCAGTGCATTGTTAGTTTAAGAGTACTTTCTGAGAGATCTAGTTTTATTTACTTGACATGAGCCATTTGGTGTCATTTTTCTTAAACATTTGGCTTTTCTTTTCTAATCTCAATTTCATGCTAGTGAATTTGAGCCAAGTTGAATGATGTATTGTGTAAATGTTTCCCTTTTGCACTGGGGGATTCTTGCTTCCGATTAGCTGAGTAAAGCCCAAGGGCTTACATGGTAATGAGCATTTGATGCAGAAGTTTTTCCAAAGTATTTTCTGTCAGTTCGCTTGGTCTCAGGAAAATCATTCGGCAGCAAATAATCCCCCAATGAGCTGCAATAACTGAAACCATGATTAAATTGGGATATGATCCAGAATTTCTAATAGTTCACCTGGAGCACTGAGTGAGAAACTACCATACTAGGCTCAGCATCTCACTGGACTGGACTGCAAATTATGTTCACTCATTAACTTCTAGGCTACAAACAACCCAATTTGTTTTTTTCCCTTGTCTTTTTTTCTTTTCTTTGTTTTAGCACTGAGTCATAGGTCGAGTATGGGCCTCCGTTAATACAACTGGGTTGTGTTATGGGTTTTACCCAGTGGACTGTCATAGGTTTCATAACACTGATGTTACCAAAGGGTAACTAGAAAATAATGACATGGACTTGATCACCAAACAAGGGCAGTTTGTGTGTATTTATTTATATATGACTGTTTCTTTTCCCCTCAGTGCTTTCCGTAGTTCCAAGAATGCTAGAGACTGTAGCAAAACAGACCTGCACTCATTGTTGACAAGTCCACTTATTTCATGCTACTTTAGGCTTCTTTTTTCTAAAGTCGCTTGTAAATTTCATGAGTTGCGGGATGCATGTTTTTTGGGCTCGTTTCTGAAAGTGAAGTCGCTTATTTGGGCTCTAAAATAAGTGGCGCTGCCGCTGTACAGATACAGTGAGTATAACCAGCGGAAATATCCCTCCGCCTCATCACGTGCTGGAGCGCATCCTGACATATAGGAGCCGAGAGAGTAAAGGCAGGGGCTGCAACTCTGTCCACATTTTCTGCAGTTTACGGTTGCAATAACTGGTGATGACTGCTGAAAGTAGATTACGTGGAGCAGATCACCATTTTGAGCATAGACTGGTTCTGAAGATGAGTTTTAACATGCTGATGACATTGCAGAAACCCAACCCATTAGCCAACCATTCTTTAATGCTTATTAATTTGTTGTGTGTGTATTTGACAAACTAAGGCTGAATCACATTGCCAAATGAAGTACCTGGAGTTACAGTGTCAGCACATGAAGCTGTGCTAAACAGTCGCTTCCAAGGGTTTTAAGCTCCTGCCCCAGTTGCAAGCAAAGTGTAAAACTCTGGAATGACCTGCAAATTTCAAACCTTTTTCCAGGCTTTAAATTGTATGAACGTGGCTTTAAACTGCATGCAAAAATATACAAAGAAATGATTGCTGTTGGTGTGAAAGCTCAAGATTAGATGTGTGTGAGAGTGAAAAAAATTATTAAAACCTGTGACTTTATTAAAATGTAAACTTAGTATTACTTTATAGGCAAATGCTTAATACCATGTCTATCTTTGTTTAAGAGGCAAAATAAATATTTTGGCATGAAATATTTATTTATTTACACATTTGTTTACACATTGTGTAAACATCAGGGCGTTATGATTATGAAAAAGTGCTTGAAAATAAAAATAAAAACCTTTTATTGTACAAGCGTGTTTTTTACTAGTGTCATTTATTGCAAAATTGCATTTTAAAATGCTCAAATAGGCTTTTACACTTTCAGAAATAAGATAACATATGCGATTCATTTGCAATTAATCTTGAGTTAGCTATTGAAATTATGTGATTAATGACGATTAAAAGTTTGTTTGACAGCACTAATATATATATATATATATATATATATATATTATATAAATAATTAATAAGGTTATTCTCATAAACGTGATGGGAATAAAAGAAATGCGACAACACCTGATTTTGTTTATAAGACTGAATATGGTCAGATTTGAGCTGCCGTGAGTTGTTTGAAATGATATGGTGAGAGCAGGGAACGGGTGGTGGAAAATCTTGAGAGATTGAGGTTTGTCTGGAAAGGAGGGAATGAAGGTTAACCGTAGAAAGACAGAATACATTGTGGGA